>NC_058034.1:13072727-13372727 GCF_019176455.1 Solea senegalensis | reverse complement strand
TTCTTAGATAAAAATCTAAGAAATCATGTCACTAAGATTTTATCATATTAAACAAATGCACATTTTAGCCACAAATTCAAAATGAACACTTTTGTTGAATATGAAGTCAGGACCCTCACCTTCATCACACTTCTGATATGCTATAGGAAATGATAAAGCAATAATTTACTTAGAAAAATATTGAACGTGAAAGTACTTTATGTAAATAAACACAGCCCCTCGGTTACATCATTACGTCATACCTTTGTAAGCAGCCTCAGGTCTCGCAGGAGCACGCTGGGGAGCAGGGTGGTCCGGGTAGCCATAGCCGGGGTTAACGTTCTCATAGTTGTGTGCACGAGGCTGAGGAGGCCTAAGACAGGAAGAGAATAAAAGAGAGTGAAAATGAATGTAATGCTGGACTTTGTACTTACGGAGTATGTATGATTTCGTACCTGGCAGGCTGTTTGTGGTTCTTCTGCCTCTGGTATTCGTACTCATCTCGCGTTCTAGGTCGAACGACTTCTTCTGAATTTGGCTGGAGACAAACAAAAATGATGGTTTTTGTACCACAGTGGAAACATTTATATGTCACCACAACAAGAAAGACTTAATTTTTAGTATGATTATGGAAAATTACCCTGTAATCGCCCTCTGGCCGCCTCCTTTCTACTCCCATCCTCTCGATGGCCAACCTCTCCCTCTCTCGTTCCTTCTCCTTTTCCCGTTCTCGATTCTTCTTGTACTCTTTTTTCTCTTGTTCCATCAGCAGTCGAGCGATTTCCTGCCACATCCAAACAGAAGGCACTTAACTCAATACTATGTACAGCGAAGAAGAGAAACTTTAAATCATATCAAATTAACATCAAATTCAAGGACCGAATGTGCCAACACAGTTTAAGATGGGAGGGCAACCAGTAAGTTTTTATTGATTCTGACCAAGTGATTGTTCGTGGGATCTTGGGCAAGCCAGTCTTTTGAATTTTCTTTGTTGAACCAGAGATCTTGCAATTTTTATTTCCCAGGCATCACATAATTTACCCACTTGCTTAATATTACTCGCTCATTGTTCTGCGCGGTCAACGGCAGAGACAGACAGTGGACCGTGTCCACAACACCGCAAGTACAACTCAATGTCCGTTCTGCATAGGCCGAGTCTGCGTACATCAGGCAATGCATGATGACGAGCTCATGAAACAGTAGGTGACATCGTAAAAAACAAATAACCCAGTTATTAACACTGGATTATGGATCCTCGATTACGTCTCCTTACATGATGTCTATTCAAAACTCAGATTACATGACAAAGCTGATTTAATTGGCAGTGCAGAAGAAATTAAATATTAGAGCAGAGACAGTTGAAGAAATTTTTCCAGCCTCTTACCTCATCCTGTGCCACTTGAGCTGCACGAACATGTACCTTGCTTGCCTGAAAGCAGAGAACAATCAAAAAGTCACGGTTTCTCCTGTTTCGACATTATAACACAGGAAATGACAGAGACTGACGCCATTGTGGATGCTTTTTTTGTTTTGTTTTAAAAAAAAAACATAGACAGACATCAGAGTATTTCACTTCATCAAAGCATATTATTCCAGTAATTGGAATAAGTTTAGTGCAAATCGGCATTTGTACTACGAGAAATTAAGAATTGTTTGTGTTTTTTTTAACATGAACCATTACGGTCTTGGCAGATTGCTGTACCATAATTAGTAGTAAGTTATATTAATTTTGCACATAAATATGTCACTGTTGGTCACAGTTCAGGCCAGGTTTGGACAAGTCCATTTTCATTTTCTGTTGGTGATACAGAGTAAAATAGGGTAGACTCAAACGGCATTATTTAAAAATTGCTGTAGGGAAAATGTGGTGCAAATGTTTAATAAATAGATCATAGTACATAGGCTATTTAAACCATCCACTGTGGATGTTATCTTTTTCCTCGCACGATGGTTGGATTATGTAAGTAGTTAACAAAGAAGTTTAATGATGAGACTGAAATTATATCATGCATGCTGGTGATAACTCATAAGGTGTGAATTGTGTGCTTGGGGCTGGTACTATAGTACTGCAGCTTCCTTCTGGATGTAACGTCCAGTATGTCCTTTCCCCTGATAGCAAGGATAGTAAGCTTTAACTTCTAAAGCTTTAGCTTTAGCTTTAACGTCCGTCCGACAAAAAATACAGTCGGGTTTGGTCAATATCCTCTGGGGCTTGGTCAGGTTCAGACAGAAAAATAAGTTCAGAGACAAACTCTTGTATAAATAAACAAAAATACTGTCCCACCTTGACTTCTTCCTCTTGCAGCTTCCTGGCCACCTCCATGTCCTTCAACTCCTGCTCTCGAATATCCAGCTTCGTCAACCCCTTGGTGGCCTCATTCAGCTCATACTCACTTTCTATCACTGATCCGCTCCCTCGGTGCACAATACGACCTGTGAAAATAACAAATAATTAGGCCTGCAGCTGCATATTTGCAATATCAATTGATCGATTCCTTTTCATTTTAATTCATTGTTTTGTGCTGAAGGCATCGGAAAATGATATTAAAAAATCCAAACGTGAAACAGCACATTTTCTGTGAATCAACACAGAAAATATCAAATTCAACTTTTTTGAAAGGTGCGTTTTGTTCATGTCAAAATGAAATCATTCAAATCACCAAAAATTTCTATCAATGTCTAACTGAACCGATCATTCAGTATCACTATACAAGTGGATTAGAGCCATACGGCACCCAAAGGGGCTGCAATGCATCTTCACTGTTTAGTGTTTTAAAAGTCAATTAAACCAGCTCTCCAGCAGTGAAGCCCTTTGGGAAAACCACCTGGCTGAAAAAAATTGAGGAGCCATTTTACTAAAAAATCACAGCACACATTTCAGTCAGAGCACAGTGTCAGTTTTGCCTTGTAAACAACTGAAAAAGCAAGAATGAGCAAAACCCACAGCACAGAAGCAACAAAACCAATCATTTCAAATCAAATTAAAACCTGAATCATAACAGGAATTACTATGAAATCTTTAAAGTCCACAGGATCACAAAGGAAATTAGTGTCTTTATTAGTGACACCCACACTGCAGTAGATCAACCCACCACCAGTTTGCGACAGAAGGAAAGCAACTCAAGTACACCACACACAAACAGAGCCCAGAGGGTGGCTCAGGGTGGTACCTGTCTCGCTGTTGGGATGAGTGTAAATGCGTTCTCTGCTGGGACCCTCCCCCTGCTGAGTGTCCAAGAATCCCTTGCTGTTCCCTCTCCCTTCATCACTCCTGGGTTCTTCAAACACCTCTTCATGAACAGAGTGGATGGGTGCCCTGCCCTCCCTTGTCCAGTCCCTGCTATGACCTTGCTCCAAATAATCCTCATCAAGTCCTCTCTCCCTGCTCCTGGTTCTTGCACGTTGTCTGTCTTTTTCTTTCTGTTTTTGCCGGTCTCTCTCTCGCTGTCTGTCCAGACTATGTCCTCTATCTCTGGATCTTTCCCGGTCTCTTCCTCTTGCTCTCGCCCCTCTGAGGTCCTGCTCCCTGTCCAACCTGTGGTCTTTTCCCATATGCTTCTCCCTTTCAAGGTCTCTGACCCGGTCTTTGTCACGTTGTCTGTCTCTTTCTCTGTCCCAGGCCTTGTCTCTCTCTATGGGTATATGTGGCTGAGGTGGTCTGTGTGGTCTCTCCTTCCTCCTCACCACTCTCTCTTGGTCATCAGGGCCTCTGGTTCTGCCAGTCTCTGTGGGTTCATACTCTGGGTACCTGTCCCCATGCTTGCCTTTAGAGGGCAGCAGGTGCTCTGGATAAGGATCTGCATGCCTGTTTCGCCCCCCCTCTGTCAAGTAGTGCTCCGGGTATCTGGAGCGGCTGTGGGGTGCTGCTGGCTCCTGCCTTGGGTATCTGCTCCTTTTGGGCTCCGTTGAGCTGTAATCTGGGGAGTAATCACGATGTGAGCTCACCAGAGCATGTGCATCATAATGACCTGGTGAAGTTGATGCGTGGCGAGGGTGTTTGTCCAAATCAAGAGGTCTTCTTGCAGCTGAGCAGCATAGACATGAAGGAGCAAGGGTGGAGAGAACGATGATGGTTGATGACAACATGAGGTGAAAAATGACAGACGAGAATGAGTTAGGCTGAGCTGATTAGTAAAGCACTGAGCTCCACATGGCACTGACAAGGACAGTGATGGTCAAAAGATGGAGTAAATGCAAGTATTAAGAATGTAGGTATTAGACTTCACCCAAAATGTCAAGATTGTTATTACTTTTAATTAAAAGTGGAAAACCTCATCTTTTCAAACTTTTTATGCGACATAGTAGCATAAAAGTAGCATAGCCGACAACATGGCACATTTCGGCAACCTGGAAAATACAGCGCATTAACCACAGCATGACTGACTTAAGGAAAATAATTGAACTTGAACAACATGTTCATCGGTTAGACTCCATCCTGCAGGGAGTTGGCCTGTGACTGACAAAAGTTTAAATGAAAACAAAAGAGATGAAAAACAAGGAAGCACACAGCAGAGGCAGGTCCTCTATGCACAGAGTCAGCTCAATGGAATTCCAGCTATTTAAACTGCTACTTAACGTCTGATGGACTCTGTTGATGTTTAAATTTTAAATTAAAGCCATGCACAGCCTGATTGACATCTGCCACATAGGGGTATGGCTGGCTGTTGCTCTCTTCCATCTTATTTCACTTTTTAATACATCTTTTTCATGTCTGAAATGTATCAGTTGCAGACGTACTGATTTATGTGCAACCATAATGAGAAGAAACATACAGCTAGTCGTCTATTTTTTTCCCGTGGGGGGGGATCAGCCAATAACACAGCGAAATTAACAGCTGAATGACATCACAGGAGTGTACATGTGTTAAAAGCTTTTTTAAATTATGTAACCCATAACCGGGTAGTAAAAAAAACCTCTAAGACTGAGTCTTAAAACATTTGTGAAAGGCAAGACTCTACAATTTAATAATGTCTCTTGTTACTAACTGTTAGGTCACTTACTTAGAGTAGCAGACAGAGTAAACAAAGCAACTGAATCTTTGTTCCTTTGTAAGATCATTCACACGCCTGCAGTTGTATGTACATTGAATACACACAAACTGAGCAGGGAGATTTGATGTGGGTGGCTATGCAAAACACAAGGGTGCACATCAAGGTTTAACAACTTTTTCATGGTTAAATTCAAGCACTTTTCAAGCCACTTCACAGGTCAGTTTTCATGTTTTTCCAGCACCTTACAGCTGTGGTAAATTACATATTTACTACACCAATACATACACTGAAAGATATAGTATTATGCTACAAAACAACCAAAATCCAGGTCAGAGAAGTTTTCATTTAGACTTTCTGACTTAATGTATTCCTTCATCTAAGGAATAAGGAACTATTTCAACCACTCTATCCAACATTCAGTAACTTTTCAAACCTTGAATATACAACTTCCATGCACAGAACAGAGCAAGTGATAAATATTCAAGTATAGAGAGAACAGTCACAGTCAGTAAGGGCAAAGTGCCGTCTTTAGAAACAGACAGGTGTACATGTACAGCTGAAGGCACTTGACCAGTCCTATTTGTGTCAACAAATAAGTCACATGACTGTGCCTATGCAACACTGTGTACACTTCAAACCCCACCCAGGAAATTACTCTCTTGCCTCTCCCTGTTTTGCATTGCATGGTTTCCCTATACAAACAACTGAGAAGTGGGAACAGACTAAACATTATGTGTCGCTATCATTTGACTTAAGGACCAACACAACAGCAATCTGCCAGTGGATGTACTGGGTCATCAAAACAAATTGCTGAGAGCAAAAAAGGAAGGACAGAGAGAACAGAGTGGTTTCTGTTGTGAAGTTAATGTTCACACCCACTGAGTGTGCACAATCAGCCTCTTGGTATCAGTCACCTACATAGTTTAGTTGAAAGAGGGCAACAAGAAAAAACTAAACTTAAAATGAGTAGCTCTTTCCCTTAAAGCTCCAACAGGTCTCCAGAGAGATGAATCGTGCCCACCAGGTACATGAAAAAAGGTTTAAAGTGGATTCTCATGAACAAAATGTGTTGGCTTTAAATGGAGAAGTTTTTTTTAAATGCACTTGGCTCCTAACTAGAGATTCATACAACATCTGAGGTTGATATCTATTCAATCTGCATCTCAATACTGGACAAATTCATTTCCTGTTGGTTTTGTTCTTCAGTAGCAACTCTAGTAGTAGTACTCTAGTCTATCTGCCTAACACTCCAATATATTTGTCTCAAGTCACTCAGCACCAAAAGCACACGCTACATTAATGCATAGCTTAAATTAAAAAAAAAAACTCAGTTGATGAAAAGAACAGCATTTATATCCCTATGTTCTCAAACTCAAAGACTCTTAGGGGTAATGAATAAATATTAGACACACATGACACAGCAACAGCCTCACATTAGCATGAGCCAATGGGGCTAATGGAGCTCTCCCCACCTCCGTGATCCTCAAAGTAATCCTCCTCGACGTTTGCCTCCAGTTGTTTTTTCCTCCTCTTTTCTTCTTTCATCTCCTTCTCCTGTAGTTTACGAGCTATGGCCTACAAAAAAATAAGGCAACAGTTAAACGTGTTGGCTGATATGAATATGAAAAAAGGACAAATCTGTAACAAATGTGTCATATCACTGAAACTTTGGAATGTAGTTTATGCAGATTTTAGTGGTTGGATTAATCATTCCCTGATGTTAGATAAAACAACACAGCAGAATCCAATTATGCCAGTTGGACAATTTTTGTTATTATTAAAAGAGACCACAGAATCCCGATCTCTGCTTTTCATTAAGGCTTTGTTACTATGGCTTACATCAGTTCAATGATCAGTGAAGTGACCCACCCATCATAAGCAATCAATAAATCCACCTGTCAAGTCATTGACAGGTGGATGTATTGATGGGTAGATGTGACCCTACAGTACATTGTGCTTGAATGTGCAAAAATGTCTCACACTGTGTGTGTGCATGTGAGTGTGTTTCTCACCGCATCTTCTTCTTCCTGCTGTCGTTGTTGTTCTGCCTGTCGAGCCAGTTCTTCCTGAATCTCCTGGGCAATCTCATTATCTTGGCGCTCGCTGAAGTACCCGTAGATTCCCATGTGTTACAAAGTGTGTATGGGGAAGAGGGAGAACATGACATTAGATACATGAACAAAATGACTAACAAAAATACATGAACAAAATGACTAACACTTAACATGTAAACATGTAAAATCCTTCTGATGTGGATTTGAATTTGCCACTTGGTGGATGTATGCCTCCTCTGACCAATGTTTCCAAGTTTTAGTCTACATAAGGTTTTCTAGATCTAACCTGTTTGTTGGTTTAGAACTAATGTAATGTTTAACAAGCCAAGAAAATGTTTTGTGAAGCCAGCGTGACCTTGAATTTTAAACACACAAATCCAAGCAGATAATCAGCAAGTCTGAGAACATTTAGGCCAAACATGAAAGAGAACACATTCAAAAGATAACACCTTTATCACACATCGAATTACATCATCTCTGAGTAGTGAGTACAAATAAATGTTTGAGATAGATGTTATTTAAAAAAAAAGAAAAGAAAAGATGTTATGATGAGATAGATGTTATGAGACTTCCTACAGGTGTTCTTGATATAAAGTCACAATCACCTTGACATTTGACCACCAAAATCTTTCAAGTGCATCTTTTAACAATGGGAAGAAATTCCCCAAGGCCCGTTGATAAAATGAAAACCATGGTCACAGTGATATTTGATCTTCAATCACCAAATTCTCATCAGTTTATCTGAGAACACAATGCCTTGGGCCACTGTCTGTCGCTATGACATAATAGTACTTCTCTCATATTTGTTCAATAGGTAATGGTCTGTAATGACCCGTTATCGTTTCTGTTGCGATCTATTTAATATTTTTCTCAGTACATCTCAATCTCAAATGTTCCAGTATTGACTGATTTAATATGGATGACTAAGATTTTCCAAGCACTGGCAAAACCAAAAACTCTCTATCCCGGCCATATCATAATATGCCATGTATGATGAAATATTCTATATTGCCAAAGAGCACCGTACACACCTAGAAAACGACTTTGAATCCATCAAAGATGAGAGAAAATTGACTTGTGTTTTGATAGTGGCAGGAATGCGTCTGACGCACAGCTGAGCTCGGCAGCTCAGTTTGGTTCACTCACATCTATAAACAACGTGATTTTGACAGCGAAAGAATCTCCCTGGAAAGGCTGGTGTGCAAAGATAGTTTTTCTGTGTGTAGACATACATGAGAGGTATAACAGCTTCACCAGCCAGCGCCTCACCTGTTTTTAACCCCGCAGACGATAGAACACTGTTGGCTGTTGCATCATACATGTAGCATGCCTTTATCACTATACCCTGACAAGTGAAACTGCACCTTCCTGTTTCTCTGATGTTAAGTCAAACGTGTGAAAGGGTGAAGAAGCACTGGCAAGAGCAGCGGGGTGGATGGTAGCGTGAGCTCTACACATGACAAGCAGAATTGGCTAGCATCCGTGGTGGAGCATCTGGCCTCTTCCTAGGGGTGCAACTGCCATAGCTTGCTATGTATGCGTGTGTTTCAAACATTGACCTGGTTGAGCTTAATAGCAAACAATTACAGAGAAGATATAAATCCATTTTACACTAGTGCGACTGAACACAGCTTTAATTTGGTAAGGCCAATGTGGCTGTATAGTTTTGGCAATGCTTATACGTATATGTACATATGCAGTAACATAAAAATGTTACATAAACACTACACCAGCAAAGATCTTCTCTATACAGAATTAGATGCTTCTTATTGCAACTCTATTCAATTAGTTTTCTGTCATGTCAGTCACATGCTCTCTCTTAGCCAAACAAAAAAGCTGTATCATCCATTACACAAACACTATAAAAAATGTGGTTTGTTTGTGTATGTACACGTGACTTATGGTGTGAGAGAGACACCCACATGTCAGTGTGCTGTTTCTGGTTCTGGAGCTTGGCCCTCTTGTCCTCCTCCTCCTGCAGCTTCTTGGCAACCTGCAGGTCGTTCTGCACCAGGCGGCTTTTATGGACATTGGACGCCAAGTGGCTCTCGACTGTAGACACAAACACATAAACATTAGCGTTGCTCAGCGTAGGTCAGGTGGCTGTCCTGCAGTACAAGAGGAATTAGATTGATGATGAATAGCAGAACAATTACGAGCTTATTTACAGATCCACACTTTCTTGTCTTCTTCTCTGTAAGGAGTAGTTGTTTTGATGGCCTGTAGAGAACGAGATCGAGGACAAGACACTTCGGTCTCTGGTAATAAACAGGGAGCACTCTTAGTCACTGAGAAATGAATGTTCGCAGCTGAGGCATCGTTCCAAGGCTGTGTGATGGCACGTTGTGGGCCATAACAGATGATAAATCCTGCTTGCTGACGCACTCCAAGTGCTTTGTAAGCATGGAAAGCATCACTCACCTCGCTCAGTTCTGTTTCACCTGCCTATCGATTTGTTCCAAGCTTTCATGTGAAAAGCGCCAAATTACATTTGGCAATTTACCCTGCGAGAGGCTCCATAAAGTTCCTGATCTTTCACTGGTCAGATTGAATGGGGAGACTGTGAGTCACAGCTCTGGCAACTTGGTTAAAAAGTCAAAGGTTTGACATTGATCTCTTTTCTTTTTTTAGTATGACGCTGATAAATTGTACAAATTTATGACTCCACAACAAAAATATTTGAGGACAAATCTGATGTTGCGGCCCAAGATAAGGCTATCATTTATCCACTGCCACGCTTTTCAACAAGATAATTGATTCATCTTTCATCGCAGGAAAAAAACACGACCAGACACCGTAACATTTCTTAATTTAACAAACTCAACCTTGAAGAGGTCTCCTGTCATTCAGAAAAAGTGGAGTGGCGTTTGATAGACTAAACCTCAGACATGTAGTTGTCCACTAAAATAGAGAGAGAATATTCCAGAAACGTGCCAGAAATATTTTCCATTCAACATTTGTATTCTGCAGTGTTTCACATGCCCATCATTTTCAATGAAAAATGGAGCCAGCTGAAAACTGCGTGTGTTAAAAAGTCACCTTTGGGACGACCATCTGTTGATTTGACCCAGGATAAAAGGTACACTGCATAATTAGGACTGTCGGGCTATGGCTTAATGACCTTAAGGGGTCAAAAGGGAAACAAACATTTTTCTAGCTCAAGTCAGATCAGTTAATGAGGCAAAACAAAAGGATCAAAGGGAGATGAGCCTTGGTTATGGGATCACCCAAGGCTTTAACATGGTTAATGAAAACACAAGCCAAGATCTAATCAATCACAGCTAAAACACACAGCTGACATTTGGCCTTCTTTCTTGCAGAGCTTACAGCATAATTGATTCTTTCATATTCATGGACCCACAACAGTAAACTGTTGTACAGAAGAGCGAAGCATTTTCTGTACACAACGTCGTGTTGGATGTTTGTTCTTGCTGTTTTATTGCAGTTGGCATCTGTAATGTTGCCTTACTCTAACTTCTTCTCTATCCGTTGCATCTACTGGCAGGTTTATTGTCAACACTCATTCTCCATCTTATTTCTGGGTGTGCATCATGGCAAAAAAATGTTTAGCTTTAACCACCAGTAGACAAATAGCAGTCCTTAAACACTTCTAACCCTGAGCCTTCCTTTTTGTCTCTATGAACATCCAGACTAAAATGCTACCATGGAGTTTTCAAACTAAAACAGCAAACTGCATTTCTAAACTTCTCAGTTTTAGGTGCTCCAACACACCAGGGTCGTGTGGATGAAAACAAAAATATAATGTGGATGGATGTAATACTAATCACTGGGGTCAAACAGTTAATATTGATGTGCTTGGTGGAAAAAAAAATGCACAGTGGAACTCACCCGAGAGCGAGTGTCTTTGTGTATTTAATGATGTAAAAAAGCATCATGACAAATAAGCTTGCATAAAGGCAGCAGCTGATCTAACATTAGACGCACACACAAAACTGTTAGGGACTGTGTCCATGTGCGCGCACGCACACACACACAGACTCATTTAGAGACAACCGTCAGTGAGTTCAAGATAAAAACCCTCGTTGCAGTTTTAATATCCAATCCTGACTAAGGCTTCTCTGTGAAACAGCTGCAGCACACATTATTAATGTGATCCCAGCTAATCACATACACAACTCTACTGTATTCTACCACTGCCTTGCTTATACAGGTCTGTTGTGGCTGAAGAAGGGGTTATGCAAGATTACTTTATTTTACTGACAGACTTAACACATATTCCAAAAGGGATACGTTTGAGAGAGGGTTAGTGTTTTTACCATTAAGGTCCAAATACATATTCCAACTAGAACAGCAGCAGGGGGAAAAAAAACAGCACAATAGCTCTGATGTAGAACACATATGACAATAAATTATTTAAGTGTTTCAACAGAATGGAAGTACCCATGAGCTCCATGGACTTTTTTCCCCCCGTTTAATAAAGAACAGTAACCATCAAAGGCCCTTTTTCTCTGAAGTTTCACATGCAGTCATATTTAGGAACACAGAAAGCAGAAAAACAGATGTTTAGAATAAGAAGTCACATGCCCCTTCAGATGAAATAAGCCTCTTACTTTCTTGTTCCTGGAGGTTATAGGCCAGACAGTGGTCCTCCAGCACGGCAAAGTCTCGGCACACTGGGGAAAAAAAAGAAAGACACTGAAATGTAAAACAAACCTGAAAAAAAAGTTCTTACTCAGGCCAACTCTAAACAATGCATTTATTTAAGTCAAATTATAAGTAACAGATATTAGATGTGATGTGTATTAAGTGTTACAAAACCTGACATATCTGCCTACATGATTATTTGATTTACAAAACAACCAAGAACAGGTAGACTAAATTAACAGGTAAACAAATTAAAACTGCAGTGTGTAACTTTTGAATATAAAATGTTACATTAAAACCATTGTTCGATAAGTTCTCACAGTCATGATTAAGTACATCAGCTCCACGCCACTATGGCAGTGCATCAGTCTTGTTTCATCTGGTGACATTATTGTATTGAACATGGTCAAGAAAGACAGGCGGCGGCAAGAGCGCAATTAAAGTATTAAAGGATGACAGCTATAAACAGGCTGAAGTACGACATAAACCACATAGAAGTGCCCACAAAAAGTTGCTAATGCTTAAAAGTTTGACCAGATAAACACATCTTGTCCCTGCCTGACCCTCTACTGCCATTTTTGGGATATTTTTTGCATCACCACAGACATGAAGTGAAACTGTAAATGAGGAAGCACAGGTCTTACTTTGGCTAAAAACAAAACTAAGAAGAAAGCAAGCCTTTCCTTAACTTAGAAGTGCTGTAGCCATGTTACTGATAAGCATATATGTACATACAGTTCCCTACAGCCTTTTGTGTGATCACCTTACAACACAGACATATTCAAGTTGTAAGATAAACATGTGATGTACCCAAAACCCTGCTCATCAACCACAATTTATTAATTAAATGAATAAATCAAACTTTTAAAATAAGCAATATGTGAAGACCAACAGACAACCTGAGATCACGCATCAATCACCTGAACAAATGCTTCATGAAGCCAAGTGTGACTAGAAAACATGATCACTTGGCCAAAGCTCACAGACACAACCGCCCCCATTACATCAAAAATCAAGTACTCAATTATACGCATATCTAACATGCCAAACTCACAGTTGTTGTGTAATGACTGTGCACTGAGTCATTGCACTTTGCCTCATCAAACCTACTGAGTATTATCCCTTTTGAGCCAAAAGTTCCAAATGTAAATAGATTAGTATCACAAATTAGTCAATTTAAATTACAGCACTTTCCATCTATGGTTTCAAAATCACTGATCTGAGAGTGTGAACATTCATTCTGGAAAACAATGGTTGACTGTTGTAGGTGGGGACTTCTCCCCTCAAAACTCCAACACCATCACCACACATCAATCTAATGTGTTCTGAAAAGAGCCAGACAACTTTTTTTTGTTATTCTCCCTTTGACTATTTAGGATCTATGAGTCTTTAACTGTTGACAGTTTTCTTAAAAACAGAAACTAAACATAACCTCGGCTAATTCCGGATGTGGAGCTTTTAGCACAAGATGTACAATATGTACTGAAAGTATGGCAGCTGCTTCTACGGTTCAGTCAACATCACAAATAGGGGAAAATAAAGCCATTCACCACCCTGCTGCGCTTGACTTAAGAATTTCTTTCACCTAATCTTGTTTTGAGAAATAATTAATACACGTACAGTTTATTCAGCTGTTTTAAAACCATTATTTGACACTAATCTTCTATTTAAGTCATCTCCTAGTTTTCCTGCATAGTCCAGAAGCTCATATTGCCAGTCTCATGAGCCATCATCTGCTCTCACAAGTATTACTCATTTTCTATGTGTTAAGATACATAGATCTAAAAAAACAAGATTGGACCCAAACAAACATCACATGAGTGGTGCATATTGTCTGAATGCAGCAGAAGGGAGGATGACAGACGGGGTGAGTGGTTGCAATACTCAAGGGAAGGGCAAGACATCACCCACATGCTTCAAATCAGTATGGGATTTAATTACACATCCATTTTCAACCATATGCTTAATCTTCTTAGCAAAGAAACCTGAGATTTGCCATGGCTAGTGCAGTAAAAAAAACGATGGTTGTTTTTAAACTATGCTTTAAGTTTGTGAGACAATTTCCCTAAATAACTTTTAAACCACAAGACTTCTCAAAAGTCAGCATTTAACTAAGAGCAGGATTTTTCAACAACAAGCAACATTTGCAAGATAACCCCAACCCTAACCCAAGATATTTAGGTTCACACATCAGCACCACAACAGACAGTTATTTGACATGCAGCTTGAGCTTTCAAAACACAAGCTCAGTTAATCTTGAGTAACAGTACAAGAAAACGTGATTTCTCACAATATTTACTGTTTCAAATACACAAGAGATGACACTGAAATTTCCCCAGCATCTTTTTTCAGCCTTTCCCTCTGCAGACTGGTCATGCAGTGGAGACGTCCGCAAGTCTCTGACCAGAATAACAAGCATCCTGTTCAACAGCTGAGTACTTTCCACCAGCACAACATCTCAGCCAATATCTGTTTCAGTGTAAATGCTCCAACTTTTACCTGCTGTTGTTGAAAGAGTATGGAAGCAGTAGTTGATAATGGTTTGTGGTGTGCACAAAAGTCATGTGCGAGAGTGGTAGTGAGTTCAAATTTTTAAGAACAACGTTTCAGAGCACTATACAGATTTTACAGCCAAATGCAAAGTGTCAGATATGAATTTCAGATGCACAGATTGTGTACATTTTTCATCTACACAAGGACAAAGGAGCCCCAATACTGTCCTGGACCTGTGGCAGTATCACACCATACGTCTTCCAAGCAAACATCTTTGACATACTTTGGTCAAGCACTACTACCAGCTTCTATAAAACAGGCTAAAGGTAGAATCTCACTCAACACGGATGGGTGGTCTCCACGACCTGCGTAACTTTAACAATAAATATCGTAGCGTGGACTGGTTATTGCGGTGTTGTCTTACCGTGAGATTTTGATATTGTCATAGATGTAATACGAATTGTGACATGTATTAAGGCTATAGAGTCACCCACCTACAGTGTTTTTAACCCACATGACTTCGTGGCTGCCACCATTTCACCACAGTCAGAAAGTGTCACAAATCATTGCCCTACCCCATTGATAAAGGATAATAGTATTATAGCCTGGACACACATTTAATCTGCCACAACACCTGCACCACACAGGTTAAGTGGTCTAAACGGAGTCGTGAGGAATAACGTTAATGTGCTAGCACCCATTAGCAAAGGTGTGCTAATCGTAACCGTGGTGAAGGCGACAGTAACACAAACACCTGTACTCATTCAGTTCATCAGCTTAAGTGCTAATGCTAGCCAGCTAGCTACGTCAAACTATGTTATTATGGACGTTACCCTCTTTCACTCCAGGTAGCTTTTTCTGGTCGATGCTAATGTTACATTCAGCCATGATGACGCCGGTAGTAAGTAAAAAAAAAAAACAACACAGCCCAGCTGACGGTGAATTATACGTCCACGCTTCTTCCGAAGGTTAACGGCAGCCTGATTGATTGCCTTGACTCATAAACCCGATTGATGGTTCAGGTGCTGGACGGCCCTGTTGATTAGTTTCGGTAGCCTCTCTCTCGCTCTCGCTCGCTCTCTCGATACGTCGCCGTTGAGATTGTTTGGCAGCTGTTTTACTGATGCTAGCGTCAGATTTTCTCCACGAGCGTCCCTCCTTCCTACAACCTACTATCGTCGAGTCAGACACAACAAACACCGGATTTTCTCCTAGGACCTTCAAAATAAAAGCTCATATATGCCACGTAGTCTGCAGCTCTGATTCTTTTTTTCTTTCTTTTTTTTTACCTCTGATAAAGACTTGTAATTTCCTAGGAATAATAATCTATGAGCTATTTCAGATTACAAAATAATACATTGATTTATGAAATTATTTTATTAAAATGATATCTATAGGTCACACGGTTGGTGTAGTGGTTAGAACTCTTGGCTGTACAGCAAGAAGACCCGGTTGGAACAAAAGCCTTTCTGCATGGAGTTTTCATGTTCTCCCTGTGTGTGCTTTCTCCAGGTTGTCCATGTTCTCCCAGTTGTCCTTTTCTCCCACAGTTCAAACTGTCATTGATTGTAGGTGTGAGAGTTTGTTTGTTTCTATATGTGGCCCTGTGATGGCATGTCACCCTGTCAGCTGGGATTGGCAGGATAAAGCAGCACCACCCAGGAGTCACTGGTGCGTGACCATTATTGATAGAAGTGTAACTATATAAATTGCAATCACAAAAAAATGCCTAATTTTAATTTGCACTTTCATATTCAAAGTGAAACACTAAATGTGCTGATACTGTACGGGAATTGAAAAAAAAACAACAAAATACAACAGCAGACTGCAAAGTAGTCAAACAGTTTACTGGCCTCGGTTTTTAAAACAGACATGCAAATCTTCAACTATAAAATAAAAACAAATACCACATGATTAACACTATTAAGATATATAGATGTATCCAAAGATATCTATCTAAAGATATCTTTAAAATGTTGTAAATGTTTAAAATGTTTTTCTTCCTACACACTATTGGGGCCCAAGCAGCTGCTTAGTTCGCTTGTGCCCCAGGCCGGCTCTGGATACAAAACAACTCCCAAGAAATAAATTGACCCTTAAACAATTATCTATATAGTGACCAAATACCTATTTAAATAATAACAAACAAACATAAAACAGACATAATATGTTTGTTTTCATGTATCATATCATGATATATGGCACTTTTAATGATCCAAAATGAAGAGTTCAGTGTCAGTGTCTGCTAACTGTTAGTTATATAACTCAACTATATGGTAATAATTAAAAACAGAGCCCTTCAATGAGGAGAGCCACGAGATAAGTGAACTGCAAGACTATTTAATATATATAGTGGCTCGCAGACGTACATTATTTTGAAGGGTAAAATATCACACGTCCGGTATAATTCTTGCGTCATCTCGTTAACTTGACCAAACTCCCTCCTTGTAGTGACTGTGGACATCTGCGGCTGCTAAGAAGCTTCTGCCACGAAGCTGAAGGGAAGACACGGTGTTATCTACAAGTAAATTCAAAATAAATAAGCGCGCAAAATATACTATAAGTCGTGTGATTTAATCAGTCCTGGCCATGATTGAGGAGTCATGTGATGTTATGCTAATATAACTGCTCCATTTAGTGTTAATTATTTCAACGTGCACGCGTCTCTTCTAATGATTTAAGCTGCTTCTATCATTTATGATAAACTGGTATTAGAGATTTATTTAAGTGCCAAACAATAATCCCATCAGGAGGTACTCAGTTTGTCCTTAATGCTACAATAACATTATTACAATCTTTTTTAAAAACATACTATAAGGTCAATGTGATTCTGACATTTTAATTGTTTGATTCAGTAACCTGTTTGAGAACAGAATCTTAACAACACTAACACTTAACAAAAATGGATATGGCCTTAGATGTGTGGCTGTATCCTGTGAAAAGGGAACTCACTTTGATACTGGCTTGATTAAAGACACAATATGTGATATTTCGTCATTAAAATAAAATGTTTCCAACAAACGTTTCATTTAGGTCGCCTTTCATTTGATGGCACTTGCTTGGCTTGTCTCTGCTATATATTCTGGGGCAAACCCTCTATGTAACTTCAGAGTGAGGAAAGAAATACTACTTTTATTTAGTCAGTGTGTTATTGTGTTTATTTGTCACTTATGAGTCATGACTACTAATTGCCATTTGCTGCATAATCTACTGCTGAAGCTGTAATGCACAGAGGGACCAAATGAGACAATAAGACAACCAATCACATGATCCCTTTTGTTTTTGTTTTTTTGAGAGGTCACTAGCAGCAGAAATGACATGCTATACATTTAAATATGTATACATTCATTCATTAATCCATCTCCTACTGCTTCATCCAACAAACAACCATTTACTCTCACACCTACAGTCAGTGTCCAATTTGCCTAATCCCAAAATTTGCATGTTTTTGGACTGTGGGTGGAAACCGCTTTGCTCACAGTGATCGATGTTCCTTCAGGTCCAAATCCATCCTGGCCAGGATTAAGGAGTTTCTCTACGGCTATGATGCACTTAGGGACTGGTACAATTTGCTTGCCCTCCATCTCCAGACCAACACACTTGCATGTACTTACATAAATAATTAATTAATGTAAAAGAAAAATATGGGCAGGTGCCAAGAACATCTGCTTGTGGTCTCTGATAACCAGCAGCCTGATTGATAACTTCCTCTCAGTTTGATTTGCCCATGTCAGAGTGATTTAGGGTTAGTGGCGTCACCGACAACGTCACATCTCTGTATTTCACTCGGACGCTCCATGAACCCCGTAAAAAGGTGGTCTATTGACGAAAACCACGGTGACTAGCTATTGATTTAGTATGTAAGGGGCTGACTGGCCCCTCCTCTTGGCCTCTGAAAGGATAAATATGTTGACCGAATGGACCAAGGCAGAGGACTGCTTGCCTTGGTTGAGGGAAGGATTCATAGAGCATCATTTGACAGAGTGGTTGCCATGGACAGGTCTACAGTTGTGAATTACTTCTTAGGACTCCTGGGTTTGTTTCTACTGCAGGGCGTGCTGAATGTGGATGGACGAAGCATGTTTAACTCTGGTAAGTATGCACCAATGTCTTTGTAGAATACAAATGTAATGTTTTTTGTTGATTTCTGCACACTTTAAATGACACAGCTTTAAATAAATGCAACAAGTTATAAAATTGTTTAGACATTTATGATGCTAACTGTTGTGTTTTTATTTGTCTTATATGCAGGAAACCATGTTTTTAATCCCAAAGAAGACACAGAGGCCCAGAGCAAGGTTCTTGCACTCTTACTGCACAAAAGCTTAGTTCCAGTTGAAACGGACGATCCTCTGGGTGAGAGATTAAAATCAAAAATGCTTAAAACTTTAAAAACTACACAAATACATGTATATACTTATATATACTTGTAGGATGATAAGTGTTTGGGTTTTTTTAATCCACAGGTCTTGAGCTGGCCAATAAATTAACTGAATTAGAGGGGGTAAGGAAATATACAGATTTATGATGTGATTTATCATATCATCATTTTACACTAATTGATTACAAAGGCCATTTCACTGACGGCGTACCGATCGTGTAATGATGTCTTTGTCTTTGTCTGTGTGTAGCTGAGAGTGTTGAAGGAAAACCTGGAGCTGGAAAAGGAGATTACAGCCAATTTGGTGGAGGGAAAATCCATAACTCGGAAGAGAGGTGAACGTAAGTTTACCTCTTACGTTCTCTCTTCATTTGTATGTAGCAGGAAACATTATTCATGTTTGTATATTTATTCCAAAGGTTCCTATGATAAACCAGCACCTGTACATGTCCGATGTCTTATAACATGTCTTTATCGCCTCTGTCTGCAGCTTGCTTCTGGAAATACTGTGTTTGAGGTGGATGGGTTAGAGGACCACTGTGAACCCCAACATAGCCTTAAGACTCACAGCATCAGTAATATAATCACAATATACTTATCCCAGCAATATCAAGTTGTGCCATAATCAATGTCATCAATAAAAATGTCATTACCACTGCACTGAAGTGCTCTCGTGAGAGATCTGAGCGCAGTGGCTGTAAATCTTTCATCTGTAAATAATCACCTCACTGGAAATACTTGAGGGGCAGATAGGACAACGTGTCTGCAAAGACATTTATCATTTTTGCAGGGACTTTGTTTGTGTATATGTCGCTCTCTTGTGGCTAATGTGGGCATTACATTTTTTTGTAGCGGTCAATACAGGTCATATAATATGTCACAGCTTATAAAGAATGCACTGCCCTCCATTTTACAAAATAAATAACAAGACATGAATTTGTGTTTGCTTTGTTTTTAAAGAATTCTTCGGAACAATTTTCTCTTTTAAAAAAAGGGGGGTACTGATATTAGTATTTATATTATAAATACCTTTAACTTTAATATCTCTTAAAACCAGTAAAATAAGTATTTGAGCTAAGAGATGAGGCATGTAGTGCTCATGTGCTGTGACAAAGTGATTTACTTCACTGTGAAGTTTGTTAGGTTGGCTCCACAGTGACAAAGCTGAGTCACAGGCTTAGTGAACAATTGGTGAACTGATGTGAAAAGATGTGAATCACACAGATCATAATGAGCAGAGGGGGAATCTGGGAAACTGGCTCTCACAGACGAAATCAGGTCTTTTGCTGGGAACACACACTCACGTCATACAAGCAAATTTAATACATTAAGATTGTTTGCAATTTCATTTAAAAGGGAAAACTAGAATAATACATTTGTCTGATTAAAGAAATGTACATTTTATTTAAAATACCATATTCATCATATTTTACCCTTAGTGCTCACGTGGTACAGATCTGTGCTGCAGGTGCACCCATGGTAATTTGGAATAATACACAACTCCTTATATGGACATCCAGGAGGTGTCTATATGTCACATATTCAGGCTTTATACATTTGTTTTTTCCCCGTCTTCTCATGTGTTGTTGAGTCTAAATTATGATTCATTTCATATTGCATTTTTAGTGGTTATATAAAGTAGCAATAATATCCAATTTCAAACATTTTGGGTACCTTTTGCAAAGGTGTGTTTATATAGTTTGTGAAAATGATTTCTTTTTTCATCAGATTGCCTAGGTTGTGCTGAATAAAAGGACATAAGACACTTGACCATTCTTGTACCCCCTGTATATACTGTATGTTTAAACACAGTAATGGAAAAAAGCAGCCAAAATACTCTCCGTTCTAAGGGTTGAATCTCAATTTTACGACACAATTTTTAGCAGTTTACATCAATAAATCTCTTTCTTCCGTCATGATCCTATAGCTTGAGGACCTTTTGATAGAAAACAAAAACAAAAGGATTGAACTCATACTTATCATTCATCTGTAATTTTGGAAAACCATTAGAAAAAACTCACCATGGGACCCAGATATAAAGCTGCTGGGATGTAAGCAGGATATGATCACGACTTGTTTTGCACTCATGCAGATTAAAAGGTGATTCACTGAGGACACTCAAGCTCAAAAATTTCAACAAAGAAACCATGACCTTATATGACCTTATATCGCACATTACAGGAATCAGACACAAAACATGCTCAGTGACATGGGCGCAGAGATGAGTGTTATCTGCTTCAGTCCACAAACAGGAGCACCGGCAGAGTTGGAGAGACACATCCTGTCGAGATAAGTCTGCAGGAAATGAATAAGCAGCATCAACTGTCTTCGCAGTTCCCAAAATCTCTCTCAAAGACAAGGAAAGACGTTTTCACACACGTTCAATCAAAAAGCAAACGTTAATTCGACATGATGTCACAGTTAGGAAAAGCACAGGTGTAAACGATTCAGGAACGATGGCTGAATTCCATTTAGCTAAACCAGTGTCAGGGTCTTGATATTGGACATGTCACTCAGTCATGTCATGTGGTTTTGATGTAACTGTAAGTATGGGAAATGACAACGGGTCGGCATTTTGGCTAAGGAGGAGGAAGTGTGACTTGGCAAACCGCTTCAGAACAACAGAGCATCAACATCATTTTAGTGCGATCCGGACAGTGATGGATTATTTCTTTGGAGGTTGGTAAAAAAATAAAATAAGAAAGAATAATTACATTTAAAAAAAAAATCAAGCCATAATTTTAATCTTGACCCTTCTGCGTCTCAAGGCATTCTTTTTGTGTGTTTTTGTTTTTTTTACTTTGTGGACATCTTTGTCTGTGTTGATCCAAATTGCTTTAAATATGGCAAGGTTGTCTATTTTGGGATGAATTTTGATATTTTATGATTTGTTTTTGATTATGCTTTTTTCTCAATTATTTGAAATCCCTTGTTTTCCACCAGGTGAAGTAAGTATTTTATATAATGTAAATCTACCACTGACAGGAATATTTGAAATATGAATAGTTGTTGTATATGGTGTTAACTGAAGTTAATGATGAAGTTAGGAATCATTTTTCCATTGATACATGTGTGTTGTAGGGTCACAGGTGAAACAAGTTATTTACAACCTGATGAAAATATAAAAATGGATCAAAATGTTGCAGCCCAGATAATCCTCCCCTAAAAAAATCCAATTTGCATGAATGAGATTGAAAACAATCAACTTTTTGTGTTTTGTTGTTGTTGTTGTTTTTTTTATAAAAATGACAGTTTACTTATTTAAGGGGTTAAAAATCTGAAAATACATTAATATCTGTTGTGTATGATAAGGACTGAAGTTAATGATGGCAATCATTAAAAAAGGAAAAATCCATTGTTTCTATTGTTGGGGAAAACATTGAAAACATTTTAGGCCTTTTGTATATACAGTGGATTGTAACAGTTCTTCACTGTATATACAAAAGTATGTCATAATGTAATGTGTTATTGGAACATAGAGTATCTGAATGTATTTTTATCCTGATTATGCAGGTCCCCTGGGGGTAATACTCGTCCTCTTCACGCTGCCTCACCTCACCTACAACATGTCCTGTCCCAGGATCTGCGTCTGTGACAGTCAAGGTGCCGTCAAGTGTGATGGCTACACCATCACAGACACTCCAGCGCTACCTATTCACACATACCGGCTGGAACTCAACTGCACCAGCATAAACGTCATAAAAGAGCGCAGCCTGGCAGAACAGGACCTCTTGTTGCGCTTCAGTTTGACTCACAGCCATCTACACACGATCCATCCCAAGGCCTTCCACTTTGCTCCGCAGCTCCTGTCTGTCAGGCTGTCGTACAACAATCTCTCCACTTTTCCTGCTCAAGTGTTCAGTCCACTGACCGCTCTGGAACAGCTGTATTTAGATGGAAACCAGTTGGAGACCATTGCTCCTGAATCAATGAGCAAACTTGTTGCGTTGCAGAATCTTGACTTGAGCCGCAACAAACTGATAAATCTTGCTTCAGATGTTTTCCAAAAACTGACCAACCTTACCCTACTTAACATTGGCAGGAACAACATAAAAAGGCTTCCATCTAGAATCTTTAAATCCCTGACCAATCTTCGCCAACTCTTTATCTATCACAACATGCTTGAGGTGCTACAAGCGGAGCTGTTTGATGAACTTATCAGCCTCAAGGAGCTAAAACTCCACTACAACCAGATTGCCAGTCTTTCACCACGGGTGTTCTGGTCACTGTGGAACCTGAGGACTCTCACTTTGTCCTCCAATCGACTTCAGATTATCCCAGAAAAAAGCTTTTATAACATGCCCAAGCTGAGCAAGCTTACTATCTACAACAACCCACTGTTATCTCTACCGAACCAGCTGATGGGCCACATGCCTGAGATGAGAGAATTTTATCTGTTTAATACTAATCTCACTACAGTTCCTGAAAATGTATTCAGCAACATGTCTGGTCTGCTGAACCTTAACTTACATTTAAATGAAAAATTGAGGGAATTACCTTCAGACCTTTTTTGTTGTCTTCCCCTCCTTCAGAAGCTCTCGCTGAAATCCAATAATCTCCATAGCCTACATCCTCAGCTGTTCTCCAGACTAACCTCTCTCAACTTACTGTTTCTGAATGACAATATGTTGCAAGATCTACCGGAAAACATTTTCCAGGGCCTTGCACGACTTTTGGCCATTAATTTGAAGAATAACCTTCTCATGTATCTTCCAGGAGATCTTTTTTTGTCAAATGCAGTTTTGCAATATCTCACTCTGAGTGGCAACCCGTGGGATTGCACTTGTAGAATCAGAGATCTTGCAAGATGGATAAGACAAAATAAACATGTGGTCACTGATGAGGCGGATGTGATGTGTCGCAGTCCAGCGTATGACATGCTCCGTACGCTCGGCTCTCTGCGTGAAGAGGAGTTCAGGTTTTGTGATGCTTTTGGACACACAAGCTACGTCACTTCACACAGTGCTCTGACTGATCCAACGCCATCATTTCGCACCTTTACACCCAGTACACAAAGATCACCTTCAACAACCACAGCACCTAAAACAACGTCCAATACCATAGCCACTCAACAAGTCACAACCCCTGCAACCACCAAACCTGCAATATCAACCATCTCAGAGGGCATGATGCTCTCAACACCTCTCGACACTGCAACCACCAAACCTGCAATATCAACCATCTCGGATGGCATGATGCTCTCAACACCTCTCGACACTGAAACCACCACTCTGCCCGATGACAACGTTCTCTTTATTACAGAGTCTCAGTTGACTTATAACATGGCACATGTGTTCAATGACTTACTGGTGATAGGGCAGGGGCCTGAGTTTGTTCACCACAACATTCACAGGGGCTGGGTGTATTTGTGGTTTCTGCCCTCAGATACAGCCTGGGCTGGGTTCCTCATGTTTTGTCATGTCCTTCTGGTGACCACAGGCTTGTTCCTCATTCTAGCTTCCATGTATGGAATGTATTGCCTCAACAAAACTATGGATAAGCTGATGGCTGAGCATGAGACCACAAGATAAACTGTCCTTTTCCACAAGCTGAAGGTCATAAAAGATGACTATTCTCTCCATTGTTTTTTTCTGAAGCTGAATTAGTTGTTTCTGCAAGTACTATTTTAGAATGGCCAGATGTATGTATTTAAAATTAAATATATGTTTTAAATATAAAAAAATATCTGTTTCATTTAAACCACTTCCAATTGAGTTCACGTGATGCTGATTAAATCAGTTCCACATAACTCTTCATTTTTCTCAGTGTCGCAGTGTTTCGATCTTGTGTTGCTCAGCGACATGCTGGTGCTTCACATAGTAAAATGATTCGTTTTATGTCAAAACAGATGGAGGCAACAGCAACATTGGCCTAATAAAGTCAGACAGCTGCGTATGACTAAAGAAAGGCGCCCTTAAAAAGCTTTGAAAGTCAATAAAACTCAGTCATTAGTTAGATAGCGTTGCTTGACAGAGCCTGTTTTAAGGTGACGGATGTAGCACACAAATAATGCTATGTCGTTTCTGCTCACCAAAGCCAAACAAAAACATCAACAACATAAATTAGCTACTGTTACACACGGCAGCTTTAAATTATTGTATGAAGGACTTTTATCAAAGCAATCGTGTGCAAATATGTACAATAATTACACATATTTTTCCTCGCATAATGCACAAGATTTGTTGACCACAGTTATTCCAGATCATGTGCTTTTTGTTCAATGTTTTTTGCCTTTAACATCTTACTTTTATTTTTGTGCTGATCCATCAGAAATGATGAGTTATACTGAAAGTACTGAAAGCTTTTAAATGAAGATATGAAATATAAATATAATATAAATGATAAATTATCCTCCTGTCCTCCTTGTCATAAGACTGCTATCAGGGTAGGTAGAGCGGAATGTCAAGTATCATAAACAAATCCAAGGCAACAATAATACAGCTCACAGGTTTCTTTCTTTTTTCCTTTCTTTCTTTCTTTCTTAACCCCATCACGTTACATCATTACTGCAAAATCAGTTTAAATATGACCACAGTCATACGATTCATAGCAGTAGAGTCAGTATCACAGGATTATACAATCAGGTGTTCTCATGTTAATCCTAGTTGCTTGTTTTATGTTTCTATTCAAATACAAAGCACTCAAAGAAATGTTTCTCCTACATAGGCTGGTCCTTCACTGCACTGTTTTTTTTAAAACCCAATCCTGTTTTAACACAGATATATTTTTGAACTTGAGCTAGTTGTATTTGAATACATCCTCCTCTCTTATCTTGGATTCTTATCTGGATTTCTTCATTTACTGGAAAAAAAAAAACCTAACCCTAACCCACGATGAAAATGTGGTTTCCCCTAAAATACAACCATGTGTTTTCCATCAGTGAGTCATATCCTATACTGGGAAGATCCTACCAACATCATAATAGCTGTCAAAAGACAGTCAGACAGTCAGTCATCATCCATGTCAGAGGTTAAATAACGCTTTCTTTTGTGAAATTTCACAAGCCTCCACAAACCCACAACAATGTGCATGCAATTATAACTGCTCATTACCCAAGAACACTCATGGCATAGCATAAAAGTGCCTCTGTAATTTTATCCCTAAATTATCCTCAGACCCCACAAGACCTATAGAAGAGTATCACTTTAGCTCATACAACTATGCTTACATTTACAGCCACTTTTTTTAAAGCTAAAAGCTTTAAAGGTTTTTAAAGCTTTTATAAACTTTCACAGACTGACTATGGATGCCATGAATTCCATGAGATTGAAGTTTTCAACAAACAGCAACAATAGAGGATGAGGTGGTGAACGGAGGCCAAGTTCATTGCTATGACAACAAGTGATTATGATTTTCCAGCACACTGAGCTCACACAACAGTGGGGACACGGTAACCTACTCATTCACTCACCCCCTCCTTATCTCTCTTACACACACTCACACACACTAGATCACTTTTGGGAACTTACATTCATTTCCTTCACACTTGTGCTGCCTTAAAGCTGCAGTGCATGGCTTTTCTGTGATTTTTGTGCATGTACAATATGTGTAATTATTCTTATTACTTTTATTATATAGTTTTATTACTCTTATTACTATGATTATTAACAGTATTTTTGTATGCCAAGCAATTAAGCAAACGTATCAGACCACACTGAGGCAACACTTGTGTGAGGCGGGTGGGGGCAAGCTTTTATCCCATTAAAGTGCTTTCTGCAAATTCTTAAAACGTGTACTCCCACCTCTCCCAAGGTTGCTGTTGCCTCCATCTGTCTTGATGGAATGTTGCCAGATGACACGAGATCTAAACACGTCGACACAAAAATTTTCCTCATATTTTAAACATTTGCATAATATCTCAAGCAATAGCTGTTTCTGTAACAGACTTATGTCAGCCAGTTGCTCCAAAGGAATGTACATTCAAAGTTTATTGTTATTAGTCTATATGAGCTGATGCAGTGTTCCTACAGTATCCAAGATAACATACAGTTTACATTTGTTTGTTTCCTTAAATGTTTCCTTTATGCTTCTGTTCAACATTGTCACAGAGTATTTTTCAAAGACTGTTTGTATGTAAGATTATTATTCAGATGCATACATTTTTTAAAATGTATGAAATAAATATATGCTGTCACTTTGAATACTTTACATGTTGTGATAAACTGCATTTTTCTTTTCCTTTTTTTTTTTTTTTTAAACTTCTTGATACTGCTCATAATCAGTGGAAGTCAAATCAAACCAAATCTGTATGGTTTACAGATCTGTCTGAGCTTTAAACCCTAGTATGAGGTAAATGCTTTACACAGGCAACAATGATGTCCATCCCTACTGTCATGTGACAGAATGTGAGCGGGGGCTGCACATGCCTGCCATGCTGTAGTAATCGTGAAAGCTGCATGGACGTATTTTACAGCATGAGGAGAAAACGAAACAGTGGAATGTCATTTTGTCAGTGAAAATTTTAAATAAACTATGTTCCTTTATGTGAGTAGAATATTTGTTACACAGTTGAACAAACTGCTCTGAAGAGAGTGACAAATAAATGAACAGCAAATCTAGAAATGGCAGGTTTATCTGTGGTAAAAGAAGAAGTAAGGTTTATGAACTATAAAGTGAGTACTGTGTGACATGCACACTAAAAAATGATGGGTTAAAAATAACCCAATTTGGTTTGTTTTTAACCCAATCACTGGGTCAATATTGCACCAGCCCATCAGTAGTTATTTTGACCCAAGATGGGTTGTCCATTTTAACCCACCAGATGAGTTAAAATAATCTACCCAAATGCTGGGTCAAATTAACTATAATTATGGGTTGTCTTAAAACATATATTAGTTATATATTCTACCCAAATGCTGGGTCAAATTAACTACAATTATGAGTAGTCTTAATACATATATTAGTTATATATTCTACCCAAATGCTGGGTCAAATATACCATATTAATTCTAACACATTACACTACAATCTATAAGAAAATAAATTGCAAAGCCAATATCTATAAAACTACAAACCTATAACAAAATACATGCTAGATTTGGTCATGCAAAGCATATATTATGCAATAAAAACAATACTGGAATCTTGGAAATGTTTTTATTAATATCCACAATATATATGTTTTATAATTCAGGTCACTGTTAAAATCAGTGTCTTTCTTTGTCAATGCCCTCCTCTGAAAGACAAAAATAGAAAAATAAGACATCTTTGTTTTTACAACAGAGGAGCAGAAAACAAAAATGTAACATGGCAGCTACATGGAGGCTATTGAAAAAAAGATGAAATTATATTTCATAAGAATTTAAACAAAAAGGAATGCAGTCAACTCAATGACTATCCAAATTATCACTATAAATAACAATGTAGACATTGATATGCTGTGGATGGGGGAAAACAACGTCTTACCATTAAAGCTTTCAGTAAGGTCTGTCAGTTGCCACAAAATATTGGTGACAAAAATGTCCATTGATCTGAAACAAACACAAAAAGAGCTTAAGCAAAAATAAAAGTGCTATTGTATTAACTATTCAGATATCACCATGCCAAAAGCAATGCAGAGAAGCAGCAGAATGTAATCCAATGACAACAAGCGTGAACAGTGAACCAATCCCCCCTCTCTCCCTACATACACACATATACACATACATAGCGCAAAAACAGCCACATTATTACTGCCTAAAAACTTAAATTAGCGTTATACATGAAACATAAATAGCATTGTTAGCTAGAATACATGTCAGAGAACAGCATATATTAAGATTTTAACCGTAAACTGTACAATGACAGAGAAATGCATACCTGCAGAAGTACAGGCACAATAAATCTCAACATCGTCACATAGCACCGAGTGGGGCAATTAAGTCGCGCCTAAACCGCCACATTAAAAGTGCCTATAAAACTTAAATTAGAGGTATAAATGACACATAAATAGCATGGTTGGCGAGTATACAGTACATGTCAGAGAACAGCATACATTAAGGGTTTAACCGTAACTGTACAATGACAACCTAAACAGTGCAAACGTGAAGCAGCATTGCAGCAGCACAACTTACTTACCCTCATCAATGCTCACAACACTGTGAGGGAGGGAGGGAGGGAGATATATAGATATATATACATACACATATATATTTGTGTGTGACATGTAGTGTGTACAAACCTTTTATCATCTGCTTCACTAAGAAGATGCTGAGTCCAGGTTCTAGAGTGAGCGCTTGGTGCTTGGCGTGTGGACCTTCTATCGTTCGAAAGCACAAACAACCCAGGTGCTGAGTTAACCGATGTATGTTGGGTTGATAGATTTTGACCCACCACATGAGTTGCACAAAATAACCCAAAAAACATATAAATAACCCAAAATGGGTAAAACATTTCATAACCCAGCAGTTGGGTTTTTGAAATAACCCAGCATTTTTTAGGGTGTGGGTACGTTTTTCTCACCCGTGTCGTTATATTATGTATGTGCAAAAATGCATCAACTCTGACTATTACTCCACCCTCACTATCTGTAGGCTGTGGTAAAGGGGTGCATTTGTCAGACAGATGGTTTCACTTACAGCTACGCTGGAATGCATGAAGCAGCAGAACACTTGCTGCTCAACCCTTTTTTTTCTTTTGCTGATATATTGCACATGTTAGTGCAACGGCCAAACCAACCTGTGTTTACAAGACCATGTTAAGAAAAAAACAAAAAACTGAAACGCTCAGTTAAACATATTTGCTGTCCTACAGATAATGCTTAGTTGCATTGATGTTACCGTTTGCAACACAAGAGAGCCTGGATATAAGTGTGCTGATTGTTTGGCTAGTTTTTTGGATCATATTCAAACCTGTAATCCCCTAACAATGGATTTGTGAACACTTCCAAGTTTGCCAAGAGCCAAACCCATGGGTTTACAAGCATACCAAGGTTTAAATATCTGAGCAGCAACTAAACAACAAGAGACACGTCATAGAGTCTTTAACGGAACAAAAACACAAAACTAATTCTATTGCCTTCAAATTAACAAACATCTGTGTCACATTTAATAATAACTTATTTTCTTGGAGGGAAAAATTCAATTAAGTCATCACCAAGGGGAAAACAAACAGACATAGATTATCCATCCTCATATGCACACTCAAACACCCAACATAAAACCACTTCCAGAGGGTGGGGCTTCCCCTTTGCCTGATCCCCAGAAAATGCATGGGTGTGCTTGTGTGGGAGGGTGCGAGGGGATGACTGGAACAGTCACCAGTTCTGCTAACAGTTCACAAAAAAGTGGAGTGCAGAATTCATGTGCTCAGGGGAAACAAGTATTGACAAAGAGCAGGAAAATGTGATGGTGTGAAAGTTCAGAAAGTGCTGGGAAGTTTCATCAGAGGATTTGTAAAGCTGAGGAGGAAGTAAGGGAACTACATAAAAGATAACCACACCAAGCTACTGGCCACAGAATCCTCGACCACTATTGGAGGTGAGTCCTGCAAAATGGCATTTTGTCCTGGTTAAGACTTTTTTACATACATAAAAAGAATGATTTTGGTGAAAATGTTGGTTATTTTTGAGGACTTGAGTAGCAAACAAACCTCTTTCAGGTTTAAAGTAAATCCATTCTCAGTGGCATCAGTAGCACAGATGAGTTTTTCATCTCTTTGCTAGTCCAGTCTTTTCATGACAAAATGGTGATCCTTCAGCCTGGGCACACAGGGTGGAGGAATCTAAGCAATTAATGGTGAAACGGGAAATGCCTTAGCTATTACACTGTACTTCAGACCATTCCACGATGTCCCATTCAAGACGAGACAGTGTTTTTGGTTGAACTGGGACATTATAATACATACCAGAGAGGAAGCATGGTCTGGATCCTTTGAAATTGGAACATTATTAAATTCATACATGTGAGGATCCACACACCCTGCTGTCTGCAGACACAAAGGCTGCACAGTTCTCTGTGATTTTCTCTCAAGGAGAGGACATGTATTTTGCATCAGTCTATTTAAGTTCATTAAATCTTTTTATTTTATTTTATATGTGGCAAGGGGGGTAATGAGGTTTCAGGGTTTTTTTATATAGGGAAATAAAAAAAAAGAAGAATACCACAGAACTACTATTCTACTAACAACAAAAACAGGAAACAATCCACTTCTTGAATGAAAGCACAAATGAGCACAGAATGTTTCAAAACTAGGAAAAGCTGCAATGACCCTTTGTGAACCTCTATTTATAAAAGAAAGAAAGAAAGAAAGAAGTGAAAGTTACTTTCTTGCGGAGACTCTTTCCGCAACCTAATATGCCTGTGCCACAGAAACAACTTGTGCTTGCAGAATGTTAAATGGATTTGGCTGGCACTGCCGATGGGCAATGCTCCATGCCACTGAATACAACACTGGATCAATTTATGTTAACGTCTCATTTTCAGTTGGAACAAGAATGCTGAGGCTGCAACATGGGGGCACTGGTACCAATTAGAGTTGCCTTCAGTTTTACTGTCTTGTGATGGTAGTGATTTAAAATGCAGAGATTCCCCCTTTGGCTGTTCTCACAAGGAGAGGAAAAACAGACCCCAGAAATTAACAGCTAATGTCAACCGAATCGCAGAGAAGCACACAAGTCAAAACACAACAAACGCTAGTGTGTCCTATAAATCCAATTGTAATTTCATGTAATTTCAAATTTAAAAGGGAACAAATTTTCAGTGTTCCTGCCACCTTGGTGACATTTTGTTTATTATTCTGTCAGTGAGTTAAAGGGGATTGTCCTTGATTAAAGTTTATAGCCATGCAAAAGACAAAGACTTTTTTATGTTAAGCTTTTTAAGTTAACATTCAAACACATATTTACCATTTGTAACACTGGCTTTTCTTTTAAATAAAATGTCTCCCATCCCAACCAAAGGTGCTCACAATGTAACTCAAAAATCAAAGCTATTAAAGTGTTGAAATTAGGCTGTCCCCTCTGATTACAAAAACAAGATCAAGGAAATCACTTACAAGGCTCACACCCAAACAACAATCTTTAAGACTTCTAACCACCTTCAACACTTTTTTCTTTCTAGCAGAAAATGGACCTGCCGCTGACCCTTCGTGTGTTCCTACTTCTTTCATCCCTAAACATTGCTGTGTGGACGTGTCCAGATGGATGCCAATGTCAAGGAACTAAGATCCTCTGCCGTGGCCTCTCGAACTTCCCCACGGCTTTGCCCTCGTTCACCACTGTCCTTTCTGTCTCCAACAGCAGTATCTACCTTCTGAAACCAGAGGACCTGAATGATTTCTCTAATGCCCTTGCCCTCTTCCTAATTGAGAACAGTATTTTACAGGAAGTGCACCCTGGAACATTTGATGCAGCTCCGAATATAGTTTCAATAGGTTTTACTGGCACAGCATTGCAGGATCTCCCAGAGGCCTTGTTCAATAATCAAAAGAAGCTTGAGATTTTGTCTCTGAAGAGCAACGAGCTCATGGTGCTTCGACCTAACTGGTTTTCCCCACTGACACATCTGAGGGGTCTTGACCTTAGTAAAAATAAAATCAGTTCTGTACCTGAGGAAACATTCAAGGGTCTTTCTGACCTTCAGCTGTTGAGGCTTAGTAAAAACTCACTACAAGAACTCCCCATTGGTTGTCTGGATGACCTCAGAAACCTTGTGGAACTATCCCTAAATGACAATCAAATCACTCACCTCGATCCTGACCTGTTCTCCAATACTCCAAAGCTCAGAAAGCTGTTTATCTCCAACAACAGGCTTACATCCCTTCCACAAGGGATCTTCTTAAACCTTCCCCAACTTTTACAGATCTCACTGTATGAAAACCAACTGGAAAGTGTGGGTCCAGGAGTGTTTGGTCCCATGCCCTTGCAGGAGCTGTGGCTGTATGACAACAAGCTCCGCCGTGTTGAGGATGACACGTTCAGAAATCTGACTCAGTTGCGTCTGCTGGTGCTCAGTCGCAACCAGATCAGCCATGTTTCCACAGGGGCCTTCGGAGGGTTGGGGCAGCTGGGAGAGGTTTCGCTTCACACCAACCTACTGACGACTCTGCAAGCTGGAACCTTCCAAGGTCTGCCCAGCCTGGTCAACATTTCCCTGGAGCACAACATCATTAGCTCACTTCCCAGAGGTTTTCTACAGGGTCTAAGCCACCTTGGACAGATAGACTTGCGAAACAATTCCTTGCACAACCTGCCACAGGAAAGTTTAGATGAACTCATTGTGACAAAGGAAGTGCTCTTAGAGCAGAATCCCTGGAGGTGTGACAAGGATATTCTGCCTCTGAGGGATTGGCTGAAACATCACCCATCTAAGGTCAATCAAAGCCTTGTGTTATGTGAGACACCTTTTAATCGGACTGGTGAGATGATTTCACTGCTGACAAATGAGGACCTGATGCTTCTCAGCTCTACCAAGGAGCCTGTGTTTACCCCAACAGATCAGCACTTACCCACACCCACCAGCAGTGGACAAGAGGAACAGGAAACTTCCACTTTGATTATCCTCATCAGCATTGCAGTAGTGGCCACAGTCATCATCAGCATGGTCATCATCAGCTGTCTGTGCTGGAGGAAGAAAAGGAGAGGCAGGGGAAATATAGGCGACAGGAATAGGAACTCTGTGCTGTAGACTAAACTTTTGAAGGCAATTAAATTACTCACTAATGACTGTGGTTTTCTTGGAAAATATGGACCGTAGGCATAGAAAGAACCATTAACGCTTGTTCCTCATCACCTTGAACAACAAAGGAAACAGATTTGCTTTTTTTTTAACCAGTCATTAGTGTGTGCTGTAATAAGAAAATTGACATCTTACACACTGTACAGTTTGTAAAAATGACCACCTTGCTGTTTTGTGGAAAGCTGGGACCTTGTGTTGAATGTAAACACTCAATTGCATTGCAGCAGTGTACTTTGTATAGTAAAATTTAGACTGACCATGGCATTTGTTCAGTGGTGTGTCATTTTCCATTAATTATTGCTGTTTGACAATGACTTTTTGAAAATTTTAGCAAAATGACTATTCATACAAAACTCAAGGAATGTAGTGTTTAGTCCACTGTTAAACTTCAATGCAACATGCTACTGAACACTGAATAAATGCACAGCTTTTAATGGGATCAATTCATTAGAATAATGTGCAAATAGTTCACTTATGTCTCAAGATCTGACAACAAACCTTACTTACACGTTAAGTATCATATAATTTGTAATTAGAGTAGGCACTATGGAAAACAAATATTTCAGATATACATTATTACCAGTTTCTGTGCTTGGTGCACATTTTACAGAATCTTTAAAATCTCCTGAAAGGACAAAGTAAGAAGAAGGCATCAGCACTGTACCACAAATTTGTGATTTTGAGTAATGCAATAACGTTAAAAATACAATAACGGGTAAAAATATTCAGCTACACATATAACTTTTGTCTTCTTAAATTAATATAATCAATTGTTAATAAAAAATACTGCATTGAAAGAGTATTGAAAGAGAGTAAAAAACTGAGAACAGACAAAACAAATGAATCAGAAATGTTAGCCAACTGAGAATAACAATGTTCTTGTAGGGACGTGACAAACAAAACATTATCAACTGACTGGAGATTAAAGCATGTGAGCTGATTGAAGTGAACTGATATTTAAAGGTTTACTTCTTTACTTCTTTACTTAAAAATAAAAAAAAAAATAGCTCATTTGGAACATTCTCAGGGGAGGTATCTGATGTGTAATGAAAAAATGAGAAAGGCATGTAAACCTTAAACTGGTTGCTTTTAAATAAAGGAACACCTTCACAAATGAGACAGTCCTTCTTTTCTTCACCAACACCAAGGGGACGTTTACATTATCTTTTAACCAAATATGTTTCAAATATAGCAAAGTACAAGACTTACAGTAACAAAAACATACTGAAAAGAACACATTCTTTTTGAAAACGTTATAGAATATTCAGATTGTGGGTATGGAATGTCAGCTGCTAAAAAAAACAAAAAAAACATTCTGTAATATATGATCCATGCTGCAGAGCTGTGCAGTTAAAACTAAACATGAAAAAGTCTTATCACAACCTGCAGGTGTTCGTTAGACCACGCCTTGGGTGGGATGCAAAAAAGTCTGCTGCCCATCGTCATTACAGAAGATAACTAATATGACTTTGTTTGTTTATGTGTCATGACTGATTAACTCCCTTCTGCTTCATACTGGTGTGGGAAATAATCAGGTATGTAAGTGTTTCTTTGCCACTTGACTGCAACAGTACATAAATGTAATGACAACAGAGGAAAGCTTAGATCGTGCACAGTCAAATATTTATTTATTCAACTGTACAAATATTTTTTTTAATCACATTTTTTTTTTCTTTTCATAGAGAATGACTATGTCAAGAGGAGGAATTGTCGTGCTTTTTCTGTCTTTACTGTTTGAGTCTTTGTTGAGTCAATGTGACGAGGAGAAAGAGTGCATCAAAGGGAATCAGGTCATTTTTTATACATCTGTGACTGAAATTCCTCAGACGCTAAAAGCAGGTGTGACAGAGTTTTTTTTTGTGGGTAGCCAGATTAAAAAAATCCCCACAGCAGCCTTTGTGAACAACCCACAGCTTGAAAAGGTGGAGTTCATGAACACCAACACGACATCGATTGAGCCAGGAGCTTTTGAAGGTCTGGTATCCCTCAAGCAAATAGAGATCTCCACCACTCCATTGACATTCATCCCAGAGGGAGTTTTTACAGACCTCAGCAACCTGGAGAAGATTATACTGAAGTTTAACAAGCTCCAAAGTCTGAAAAAAGGCTTGTTTGATGGCATTAAAAAAGTAAAAGCAATCCACTTACATGGGAATGCGATTGGCTCTATTGAGGATGGGACATTTGATGGACTTGAGAACCTTGTGTTACTTTATTTAGCAAAAAACAATATCTCAGCCGTATCTTCCAACTTGTTTTCAAACCTTAACAAACTGCAAACACTGCGGCTTTCTGAGAATCAGCTGACCACCATTCCTGAAGACATGTTTAAGACATTACCAAACTTGCAGGAAATTGCCTTGCACAGCAACAAAATAGCAGAATTGTCTCCAAATTTATTTCCACATAAAGAAAAACTAAATAAGCTCACTTTGGAAAACAACCTCCTTACTGGTTTACCTCAAGGACTTTTTGTTGGTTTCCCTGTGCTCAAGACTCTGACCCTACAGAAGAATAAACTGAGAAACCTACCACCCGTGCTTTTTGGAGAAATGCCTAAACTGACAGACTTAAGTCTTAGTCAAAACAATCTCAGTTCACTTCCTAAAGGACTTTTCACTCCACTGAAGAAGGTCAGAAAGCTAGACCTGTCTAAAAACGACTTTGTCACCGTGTCTGCTGAGAACTTTGAAGGCCCAGAGAAGCTCATAGAGCTGAATCTACAGAACAACAAGATAACGTCACTGGATGCTGATGTGTTTGAAAAGCTAGAGTTCCTGGTCACACTTAAACTGGCTCACAATGAGCTCCAGGTGCTGCCCGAGGATATTTTTGAGCCCTTAACAAAACTGAAAAAACTTGACCTCAGTTACAACCCTTGGCACTGTGACTGTAATTTTGTTTCTTTTCACCTCTGGATAAAAGATAACTCTGACAAGATAGTTTCCCCAGTGGTCTGTGAGTATCCAGAAAGCTTAAAAGGCCACGAAATCCAATCCTTAACAGAAGATCAATTTATTTGCCCCACTTTTCCCCCCATGACTACTCTCCTACCCTCTACCACCATAACAACAACCATTCCTACAACCACATCCACGACACCCCCAACCACGACACTACTGACTACACTACCAACAACCACCACACTTACTACAACTACACCTTCTCCAGCAACAACCACCACACTTACTACAACTACACCTTCTCCAGCAACAACCACCACACTTACTACAACTACACCTTCTCCACAACAACCACCACACTTACCTACAACCAACAACAACCACCACACTTACTACAACTACACCTTCTCCAACAACAACCACACACTTACTACAACTACACCTTCTCCAACAACAACCACCACACTTACAACTCCAACAACAACCACCACACTTACTACAACTCTCCAACAACAACCACCACACTTACTACAACTACACCTTCTCCAACAACAACCACCACTCTGCCAACCCCAGCACCAACCACTACCATCTCTACTATATCTACAACCACACTGCCAACTATAACACCAACTACAACTGTCACCACCACACCGCTCATTATAACTACAACACTAGCAACAACCACACCCACAACCACAATAGCAACAACCATTCCTACAACAATTATATCTACAATCATTATAACAACAATTGCATCGACAACCATAACAACAACCTTTCCTACAACCACATCCACGACACTCCCAACAACAATTTCAACAACTCTCCCAACAACAATTTCAAGAACTCTCCCAACAACCATTTTAACAACCCTTCCGAATACAACAACAACTACTATATCTACAACTACTATGACAACAGCTGCACCCACAACCACAGCGAAGCCTCCTCCACCAACCACCGCAGTGATCTTCACATGTCCAGTGGGACCAGTCACTCAGACGTCTCCTTACACAAATCAGCACAGAAGCAAAGCTCAACAGTGCAAGACTCACATGATGATCTACACTGCACTGCTGGTGGTGGAGATCATCTGCACAGTGGTGCTTGCTAAGTTCACCATGTCCCTTTACTGCCTGCTGCAGAGCAGAGAGAGGTTGTATCACAGAGTCAAACTCACCCACTTCTCCTACAGGAGAGAGTTCATCCTGAGGCCTCTGCATGAGGCCGAGACTCACAGACTTTAAACACAGCTGCACGTTATAGAGAATTCACTGGTTGCAGCACTGATGGTAAATAACATCTGACAAAGCACCTTCTTAAACCTGCATTCATTTTTGTCCACCTGGGAGCAGAATGTCCACAAGAAATCTTTTGTACCAAATGAAATTCAAATGATGTAATTCTTACGCTGAATCCAACTGCTTGTATTTGAACTCCAGTGTGTATTGTTTTTCTTTTTATTAAATTGCTGGTCTTTGTATTTGTAACCATATGCTATGGTCTTTATTTGGAGCTGAATAAAGAAGAATATATTATAAACGTGTCACCTAATGAATTAAATATATCAATGTTCACAAAAATCCCTTTCATATTAAAATAGTCAATTTATACGTGTGGATAACATCAGTTTTAAATATAGTAAATACAAAAAAATTTTGAAAGGTTATACTACAAATTCATTTCATCATGCTGCCGCTCAGATTACACCAACGTCTCATAAAAATAACAACAACTGTGGTGACGTGTGTTTGAACAGTCATCACTGAAACTCAGTTAGGGTTTGTAATGGATCTACAAGACTTTCACAGAAACCAAGACAACTTAAGCAGGCAGTGAATATTCTGTAATGTCTCTATGATTAACATATGAATCCCTCAAGTCATATAAAATGAAGCAGTCGAGTGAAAAACAAACTCTGAGCATGAGTCTGGTACTTGGATTTGTGTTTGGTAGAGCTGTATGCCTGATAGTTGAAGGTTAAATACATTAATTAGAGGTGTGTGTGTGTGTGTGTGTGTGTGTGTGTGTGTGCGTGTGTGTGCATGTGTGTGTGCGTGTGTGTGTTTGTGCGTGTGTGTGTCTGTGTGTGTGTGTGAGAGAGAGAGATAATGAATTAAAAAACGAAGCCCCATCTTCTTAGAAGCTAAATAATTACCTTGGAGGTTTTGTTTTTGTCTCCAATAAATGAGGTTCCGATTTTAATGCATTTTTTGGGGGATGTTTGGTTGTGGCTTTTGAGTCGAGTATTTCAGAGCACATTGTGCTTTATTTAGTTAGTTATTAAGTCATGTTTTCAAATAAAATAACAATAATTTGTATCAAACTAAGGTTAAAAGCACAGTAGGTAATTGTTGCTGATAGGGGTCTGTCTCTCAAGGGACTTGAAGGTCATAGTCAGTGTTTGTTTTTTTTTTTTTAAATAAGATTTATGCAACATCATAATGTTGACTGCTGTAAAAACACCAAAGTCATATTTAACGTATTTGACAGGTAGGGGAAACCCATAAGGAGTTTAGTATGCATATAAAGCCATTATTAAATCACCATCTTATGGTTTTTTTTTGTCTTTGTCATGAAGCAGTTGTGACAGAACAGATGAAGGTACATGGATACTCTCTTCCACCAGAGGGCGCTTCAGTATCACGTATAACAGCAAACACAAACACCGAAAACCAAATGGCTTCATATTTAAACAAATGGGCTCCAAACTAGGATTACAGACCGAAAAACTTAAACATGCCCCCTTGGAAGACTCTTTTGTGAAGGAAAACAATGTTATGGAGTTGTGCCAGAATGAAGACACCAACATAACTAAATTTTGAATTACACTTTAAAATACCATAAAACATGCAAATCAGTTGTCAGGTATAAAACAGTCTCATTCAAACACAATTTGTCACCTCCCACCACTAACACAACAGTTACCAGTCAAACAAAATGCACTAACTAATAATTATCAGGATTAATTTTGGATAAAATAATCTCGATTTGTTTCAAAAATGGGTCCCAGATTTCTGTATAGATGCCCATCTTACCATTTATTTCTCAGTATGTCTCAGTATAAAACTCTCTTGACAGTGGTGAGTGTTGCCTTTAGCCACTGAGTCTTTTTCCTACTTCCTAACATATGAAGGAGATTCACTTGGTCAGTTTTGCATCACCAACAATCCAAGCTTACTCACTCTAACAGGAGTCCAACACATTCCATTGAGTATTTTAAACTGAATAAGTTTAGACCTGGTATTTATCATTGGACTTAACATCTCTACAAGCAGTTTAATCCACTCATCATCTCATCTAAACTCACCAATGAGATTTATCAGATTTAGCGGCTCCTGTATATTATATTATATTTTTCGTCATTTGTAAATGACATTTTCTTGATCAATGATAAAGAAGCACATGATTAAACCAAACCAAACAGACAGATGTTTGTTGCTGCAGATGATGAGACAACTAAGAGTCATCTCACTAAATATTTAATCCCACTCATGCAGAGTGTATAATGCACATGTACCTTTCTCCCATGTGAAGTTGCATCAAAAGGCTATTGTTATCTGCACATGAAGTAAGTCATCTGATTTGTTTATTGTGTATCCACTTTTTACTTTAGCCCTTGTTTCCTTGTGTCTCTTTGATTACGGAGATATTTTTTGGACTTTCTGTGTATAAATATCTGAAAGGGGAAAACTGACAACATCCAAATTTACAACACAACTAATTCCATTCCCTCTACAATCCACTCCTGCCTCACCAGCCACCTCTCAGAAATAAAGTGCTGGATGCAAGCAAACATACTGCAAGTTAAATGTGACATGTTTATAATGTGACTCACATCTCTCACTGTGGGCCAGTCCACCTTGACCCCCTCACCACACACCGGCAGTCATCTTAACAGCCACCTCACCTTTGAAAACCATGTCAATAACATCATCAAAACCGCCTTCTTCCACCGAAAATGTTATATTTATTATACAGCATATACTGCATACAGTACCAGTCAATATGTCAGGCAACTCATCTCTTGGTCGGCTGTATTCATAAAAAGTGAAGACAGTGGGTAGCTTTTGTGGCTCGGATGCCAAAAACATTTGGGGACAGACTGAATCCAGAAAGACGTAAAACATGCTTGAAGCACACAGACACAGCGGTGTGAATCTGCAGGCCATGGATTCCACTGAATGTAATGTAATGTAGCTCTCTTCTTCACTTCTCCATTGCTGTTTTTTTTTTTAACCATCCTGGGATGCATTTTGAGTTGCACTGCCTTGAATGAAAAGTGCTCTATAAATAAAGTTTGATTGACATTGACTGATATATTCAGTCTGTCAAGTTGTGCAGTATGATGCTGGATTTAAAAGTGCACAGCGAACACTGGCAGCTTGAAGAGAACACTTCAGCGTCCATTTTTGTTGAAGCTTTTCCTGCCACCATGGCGGTGTATGTATACTTATATTTTATATTTTATATTTTATTCTATTTTAACTTTTTATAGTCGTCTTGTTAATGTCGTTCTATATTGGAAATCATGTTTATTAATATTATCTTTGACAATGTAAATTTACCCCCTGTGGGACTAATAAAGGACTATCATTTTATCTTATCTCATCTCATCTCATCTCATCTCATATTATATTATATTATATTATATTATATTATGTTATATTATGTTATATTATTATATTATCTTAGCTTAGTTTATCTTATCTTTGCAAACTGAGTCACATGACATTTGGAAACCTTTCAATACAAATGAGTTAATATCCAGGGTCAGTTTGAGACTAAACGAGTAAATGACTAAATGAGTCAGAAGAGCAGAGAGAAGAGAGAAGAGCAGAATCATCTTCATTCTGTATAATCACCTGAGAATAAGCTTTTTATACTTATATCAGGAGCAGGGTCTACATATGTAGCTCTAAAGGTCTACCATGTTTGAAGTTTTGATGCCAAATGAAGTCTACATACTATAGGTTCTCTAGCACACTTGGAAGGGAGAGGTGAGATGAGGTGAGGTGAGGGATATTACATCTGCAACATGCATCTCCACCAATAAATTCTTAACCCAACACACTGCCTCTAAAATTCCAACATTTTATCTTATTAATGTCATTACTAATATTATCTATTGCTTCTCTGTTGCCTTATTAGCTTCATCAATTATTTGATTTTTTTTATGCTCTCTATTTTCTTGAAGATGGGAGCAAGACCTGGGGAAGCACCCATCATGTTTAGAGTGGATGTCATATCCAGGAGCTCTGGTTTTTACTTGTGTTCTTTTGAGAAAGAATGGCAGGGTTATGTTTTATTTGATATATTTTGTCAATGAAATTTCACCTATATTATATATGTATATACTCACAACAAGTCTCTTTTTTTCCACATCTCATTTAGTTCACGTCCAAATGAACTTGAGACTCACAGGTCAAAACAACAGCATTATACTTGCACTTGTTAATGACAATCAGGTTATGTCTAACACTGTTGCAGGTCACCTTGCCATGTGACAACGTGTGCACATGCCATGAAGACTGGTTGGAGCCTTTTGCTGACTACTGAGTTTCATGCTCTGGTCTGAAGGTTATCTGAGTTTAAAATGGCTTTTCTTTCTTTCTTCATGACCATACATTTCACAATAAAGAGCTAATCCTCTTATCTACTAAAACATTCAACCTGGTAGAGTGCTTTGGATTAGATTCTTGCTTATGAACACCTTGAACGGTTGCATGTTTGTTGCAGGGATTGTATACTTTATTTTAAAGTGTTCCCCAGGGATTCATCTACACCCAGGTGATATAAATGAAATATGTAACATAATAAATGTGATGAAATGATTTCAAATCAGAATTCCTCTTCTCTTCGTGATTTTTTTTCCATATACAGAGGTCTAAGTTGAGGAACTGGATACTGAAGTTTTTCTTCTTTTCTTTTTTGGGAAACTTCTGCTTTAAGGAAAAGATGAGCCTGAATGTCCTGCTAATGATCCAGATATGGAGCTAAGGAGGTAATTGTGTGTGAAAAGGCCAATGTGCTGAAGAGTGTAAGAGACCATAAAATGAAGAGGAGCCCATTATACAGCCAAACTGAGATTTCAACTGGAAAATGATTTGCAGTAATCAGGTGGATTTTCAGCCTGGGGTTAATGACTAAAATAGGCCTAGAGAATAATGTGGAACATATGATAGTGATGAGGGTGGTAGACTTTTGCACACCATAGATCTTAACAATATCGTCATGTTTCATGAATTACCAATAAAAGCAGAGATAAAGCTTAAGGGGAGATTCAGTTCTATAATAAAATATAATAAAAAGCATATAAGGGAAAATACTTGTAACAGAGGTTGTTGGTGTAACAGAAGGGATTGGGCAAAATGGAGGCAAATGACCTGCTGTGGCGACCCCTAAAGGAAGAAACTGAAAGAAGAAGAAGAAAATAATGGGAAATGCTTTGTTCTGCAGCAGATTCGTCATTTACAGTATTACAGTGCCTCACAGGTTGCTTCATGAAAAGGCAATTCCAATCACACTATGCATCAACAAGTTAGTTAGTGACATATTAAAGTATTGACCACAAGTGTGTGGAGCTTTGCATCTCTGTAAATAAATATTTTTTTCATGGGGCAATAAAGTTAAGGACCCGATGTGCAGAATACAGCCAGGCTGCCTGATCAGGATTAAAGAGTTTATTTAACAGAAATACTGAAGAGTAACTTAGAGTTGGCTGCAGGGGGCAGAGTGCAGTGATGTGGGTCTCCAGGCTGAGAGGCAGTGCCTGGGTTTAACATGCAAAAAAACAGGCTATTATTCCACTCACTGTCTGTAAATGATCTGAAGCTTCTCCTGGTTTAAGGTCACTTGAACATTACAGCAGGGATGACACCAGGAAGCTGGCAGAACAATCTCTAGTGAATCCCCACAGTTAATTCTGCTGACATTTGCATCCTTATCCAGGTAGTTTGATGAACCTGGATTTCTGCTGAGGAACTAGATGGTAGCATTGGCTTCATCGACATGAATACAGACCCAAATCAAGCTGTAACAATCAATACATTGGTCGATTATTAATAAATGGATCACCAACCATTTCGGTAATTGGTTCGAGTGTTTGTTTGTTTTTCTCAGATTTTGCGTGAAATGTTCTATAGATTTCAACAACTCAAATGTGAACATTCAACATTTTGTGAATATAAACCCGATTGGCTCAGACAACTTGTTAATTTTTAGGGACAAATATTCAAATACTTCTCAGACATTTTTTAATACTTTTGTTCATCCTAAACCCTTGACAAAGCCTCTATTTGACTTTTGACATCCTATCTGAGCGAATTGGGATTTGGCCCCTCCACCTACATACCATCAATCAATATGGGATGTTTGCCACCAGACACATGCTCTTGTTAACGATGCATTTTTAAAAATACTTCCAGTAAACTAGTTTATCATAATTATTATGCAGCTGAATTATATATTTGTAAACCTATACAAACCTATACAGAGGGTGGAGATTATTGTTTCTAAAATGAACTGTGATTATTTGCTCTGTGTATATTTTGTTGTCTTCCATCTTAATATGCATAACAAATAAGATAAAAAAACATGGATACAAGTCTTCAATGCTGCCCTGGACCCAGCCTTGTGTAAATAGCCCCAGGTGCTGCTGGTGGTGTTGTTCTGGTGCTGATTTACTTGGCACACGAAACACCAATCAGTCACTGTTTGAATGTCACAACCTTTCTGAATATTGTTGCTGACTATGTACATCCCTTTATGGTCACAATTGACCATTCTCTAATCCTCCTGCAGCATCTGACTTCCAGCATGAAAGTGCACCATGCAAGTCCAAAGCATGATAATGAGTTAAATGAACTTCAGAGGAACATGGAACAAACTGTGCACAAGCATATATTTTAGATCACAGCCTCCCTTACACTGAGGAAGGGGTTTGGTGCTATTTGCATAAAAAGACATGGTGTGTGACTCCGCATCGCCATATTTCATGAAAGAAATAGACGTGCAACTTTTGACTTCCTGTTGTGACTTTTAATCCTCTACAGTATTTTCCATGAGGACGCTGTGTGGTGATTTACAGCAGTACTGCAAAAACAAGACTAAAAATACCATATAATTTATCACATATCATATAAAAAACAATTTGCATTTTCATTTCATGCTAATTTCTAAGAAGTAATGTGTGAAATTATACCCAAATATATACATATATACATTGTGTTACAATTCAGTCCATAAAGGGCCAGTGTATAATATTTATACTACCCACAATTGTGTTTGTATAATGTATGTATATGTGTATAATTGCTTTAAAACAGCAGACAGTGTGTTTCCTTGCAGAGTTAAGTTGAGGGAATAGTTGCAGCTCAACTATGCAATTCAGACTTGTGGGGAAATCTGCCCTTTTAGCTTGTTAATATAAGGCAGTTTCTTGTTTAGCTACTTAGTTGGCATTAAGCACACCTTTCCGTGTCTGCCTACTATCCATCAACTTAAAAATATTCAATTATTTAGGCTGGCAGAGCATAAAATCACTCTCCTTGTCAGTCAAAAAAATGCACTGGTCTGAATTTCACTGTTGACTGAATGTATGCATTGATGACTGCAGGTGTACCTCATCTCCCAGTCACAACTGCAATTATGTTCAGTTTTCGTTGGACTTACACAATGAATCAGGTTTTTCTAAGGACATGAAAAAATACAGACTTGTGGCTTTTGTTGCCTTAGAATAAGTCTTTTTATTTTGTTGAAGTCACTAATTCTTACACACTAGACCTTCTATACAAATGCACTGTGGGTTTCTTCTTAATCCATGACTCTAATGTAATAGTCATATGAAAAATGTAATCCTAATGCTTTATTTTATTATAAACTCAATTGTTAGCACGATTACCACTGATGTAATGGTTTTGATACGCAGTGCAGACTCACAGATGTATAGACATGGCTGATGGGCAGCTCTGGTGTCTGGCTCTGATTTCTCACACGTCTGCCTCAACCACCTCAAACCAAACTCCCACCCAAGGAGTCTCCAGCAGTGCCAGCTGAATCCAATCTGGGGCTGCCAGCTGAACCCCCCAGGCGAGCTGCAGCAACATGGAGCCGAGGTCACCATGACACCTTCTCACTCGCTGCTAAAAATGGAAACAGTCAGGTGCAGAAAGCTGTAAAGAGAGTAAACTACATATTTTTTAATACTTTTAAAAATAGATACATTCAAACATTATTGTTGTCCAGGGAATGAACATGTGATTAAACGCCCATCGGAAATGTAGTTAAGTAGCAGTGATATTAAATCAGACCTTGGCAACAGCAGCAGATATTGAGGGAGACTCAGAGTGGGCATCAAGATTATTATTATTATTATTATTATTATTATTATTAATAAGGAAAAAAAAATGAAAGGCACATACAGAAACCCACCAACACTATTATATTTCTGTCTACAGTTTGATTGCACAATGCAAAAATACACATAATGAATGCTCAAGTGAAACAGCATCAGAAAAATAGCTGATTATATGTTATTCACTAGGTGAGCGTCTCTATTGTTGCGTGGGAAAATCCTTTAAATAAATATATTATTACATAATACAATCCTGCCATTGACTCTCCCAAACATACAGACACCAATGAAAGTAAACATGTCTGGATTACTTTATGTTAAACAGGTGGCACAGTGGTCAGAGTCAGATTGGAGACAGAGGATGATTAGAGAGTGATAAAATATTAAAATTGAATTACTGAGAGAAAGTGGAGGAGGAGGAGGGCTAGAGTATAAATACACATGCTTCTCCAAACAAGAGAAAAATCTCCTAACTACTGAACGGATCCAGTGTCAGCATTACGGAACGAAAAGAAGAGAACATTTGTCAAAGTGTTTGAGCTGATGAGAAGATGAATCTTGGATGATAGTTTGAAAAATTACCCCAGTGACCCAGCTGCCAAAACACAGAAGAAAGTATGCCGTGAAATAATGACTTGTTACGATTTGTATGAGGAAACGAGACAGAAATAGCTGAGTTTAAAACGCGATAGAGAGAGTAAGAGAGATGACTCTATTTTTACCTTTTGTCTGATTGTAGCAGGATCACTCTTACTGGCTGCTTAGGCAGAGGTTTCATCCATCTGCACAACTGTGTTGCAAATATTACAGGAACATATGAAGACACATGATTTTGTTCATTTGCGACTCTGTGGATTCGGAAGGGGTATCAGATATTTGGGGATAATTTGAACTATGATGTCACCAGAAATAATGGTGTCATTGACTTAATGAGATGTATCTCGCCTCCTATTCCCCAGTCCATGGTGAGGCATTATAGCTCAGCATTCACACAGAAGAACACAACAAGCTCTTTAGTTGGCCACTCGCAATTAAGAGATTCTTTCTTTTGTTGTTCTTGTGCCCACAGGACTGCTGTGTGGGTCAAAAAGAGAGTGAAGCTTTAAGGTTTAATAAGAAGACCCTGGTAAAAGAGAAGTAATTGTGATGCGTCCTGAAGTAAAGTGGTTGCTAAGAGCAGATGTGCTTAAGTTGAACTGTGTCTATTAATTAATAAACTAAACTAATAAACTCATTTAGTGAAACACTTTAAGTTCAACATGCATTAATCAGTGGTTGAAAATTAGATCCTTTTTTTACTTATTTCAGCTTGCCATTTTGGTTTTCCATTGCATTCTCCTTCAGGCACAGGCCTATTTCCACAAAAACAGCTTACATTCCAAAACCTTGAATAGGCATCTTTATACTTTTTACACAATATTAAAGATGATGAAATATGCATCGAGCCCGGAAGTGACAGGCCCTTGTACCCAATGTCATTCCGCTTATTTAAACCATGGCAAGCATAATTACTGTCTTACAGGTTGTATAACATGTCTTTCATGATGCAGCAGCCTTGATGACAACTCTCGTAGTGAATAAAAAATGCTCCTCAGCCAGCAATCAATTGCAATTTCCCTCCACTCTAGTCTCCAAGGAACCAGTGGTTCCTCCAGCCAGTCATGCTTAGTCAGTCACTATGCAGCACCAGAAAAAAGTCCAAAGGCCTAATCCCATTTCTCAACTTCAACAAGAAGAGTGATACATACTTGCCTTTATCGGTTGTTGTCATATCTTATCATATACAAGTTTCCTTCAATTTGGATAATCCTCCGTTAAAAGTGTGCACCTACAAATTCTAACTTTAAAGGGCCAGATAGTACTAATAATACTCCACCCTACTGTATACCTCAACACGAATCTGGACACATGACACACAAAACAGGAGGACAAGTGTTTAAATGGGTGTGAGGCAAACACCGATCCAGTTTGTGTATCTCACAGAGCCTCTGAGCCACTGAAGTGAAGCGATACTGCAGTGGAAGATGTCAGATGAGTCGAGGCCCAGTGAGCAGTCCTCATCACACAGATCCACACCTCAGACAGTAACAGCAACCACATTATTACTCTCTGCACTCTGTCCAAGTCCCAGTAAATAGAGTGTGAGCTCACGTATAAATAGAGATTTATAGTTACAGATGTAACAGGAGCAAAACTTCTCCTGTAAGAAGAAGTGACACCGAATAGTGAGACTGCAGAGGGCTCCTCCTCTCACCCTCCTTTTAACTGGTTTGTTCGTGCTGCTGCAGAAACATTGCGGTACAAGATGGCAGACTCTTTAAAGTAAAGCCCTTGAATTTTGAATAAAATAAGAGATTATACTTTTACAAACATAGTTATTTGTAGTGTATATTAAATTTCTGGCAATTCATTTTCCTAAATATTACACGGTGGACCTTCAAATTGCCATTTTAGTGCTACAAATAGATTTTTATATGTGTTTTTTAATGTAGCATTTGAAAAGGCATTTGAAAAAGGTTATTCGAATGCAGATTCAACAATTCTTAACTATTGTTTTCTACATTATTCCTGGTTCTTCTTTCATTTTCTTTCACCTTTGAGCTGCCATTACTCTCTATCACTGTTCCGTAAAATGACGATTTTGATCTTTTGATTTCTAATTTTGGAGGCTGAAACAAAACAGTCTGGTTTCAAAGAAACACGGTGCTATTTAACTTTTCTGTAAACCATGGGAAATGCTGTATTTGTCATCACCTTGTTTTTCAGTCTGTTGTCAACTCCGTCACACTGAGATTCAGTTGACCTGCAAGGACTCATCACAGCACACACGTCAGCAGTGTTGCCCCGGCGAGCAGTCTGTCTGCTCTGTCCGTTTGCTCTGTGAGTCACCATGGCTGACCGTGAGCAATAAGTAGCAATATAAATGGAAATTAGGAACTCCGATGTAGAAAAGATGCCGTGCAAGAAAACAATATGTGGTTCTGAAATAAGCAGCATGGAAATGACTGTGTGGATCACTCTCTTGTTGTGAGGACATAATCCTCAGAGTGTACAGAATCATTCAAACTATTTTCCACACAGTATCCTTCTGCATGCCCTTACTATGTAAAAGTGCCTCTGGTGATTTGGCACTTATAACATTTAAATGAAATGAACATCCAGGCACAGTGACGATTAACTTTTGCAGAATGCACATGCTCGTTGGAAGGGAAGTTATCTTTTCCAATCGCTAGAGAAATGATCATTTACCTGGAGAGCAGTTAGATGGACAACAACAAAGAGGCCGCTTACAACAGACTACACACTACAATCAAAGAAATAGTGTACCACAAAGAAATACACTGCCATTGTAGTAATTAAGGGATTCTGGTTTAGTTACTGAAAACATCATTATTTATGAAAAAGCTATGCGTTAAAACATGAAAAAGTCAAAGGTTAGGACATATCAGAGCATGGCAAGCATGAAGACCTGTCAAACATGGCAGACTTTAAGCATCATGTCACTCGAGCAGAGCATTTGTTTGTTTTTGAAGGACTAATGAGTTAATGAGTTCATGAACACACAAATACCAAATACCTTTGGCGTGCAAGTTTGTTAACCCTTTAACACCAAAGGTCTGTTACATTTCCTGTGACCAAGTGATTTTGCCCATTTTTCCAGAGTAACATTTAATATCCAGCAGTTAATTACAATTTACTACATGTTAAAATAGTGTATTAACAGTTTACAGTATACAGCATATTTAAAGTAACAATTGTGTGAGTTGTTGGCCTGTTTTTGGATATTTTGACAAAAACTATGATTTGACGGCTTCCTGCAACAGTGCGAGTGCATCTTTCAGAAACTGTTGCAATTTTTCCGATAGTACAAACTGTCGCATAATTACAGTACTGCAAAGTGAGCTTGCGCAAGCGTTTCGTCTACAATATGCTGTGGGTTAAAGGGTTAACTATGTATTCTGATTCTATGAGTTAAGATGACCTCTCTACCTTGGGCCGCGATTGAGAACAAAAATAAAATAAACACAGCTGCACAAAATAAACTATAGTTGTTTCATCATGTGGAAACATTATCACTTAATGAAAATCCTATATTTATGGTGTAGAGGTTGTCAAAACACATAAGGTTATCCACATTGGATTGCGAGTGACCCTAAAATGCAAGCTAGATATGAAAAAGTGCTGGTGTTGTGATAAACTGTCAACCTGTGAAGGTTGAACTTTACCTCTGGGAATACGCTTCAGGCATCTGTGACCCTGCACCAGGTAAGTGGACGTAAAAATGGATGGATGGCTGAATAGATGGATGGATCAGTAGTGATGTAACAAACTGAAATCCTAATATGAAGCATCCAGATTTGAAATCTGTGTTGATGACACCTGCAAGCAGGCTCCTGTGGGGTGATACAGGAGATTTTTTTTTTTTTCCATCAGACCTGAAATTAGAGAGTGAGACCAATGAGTTCTCAGGAAAATGTTCATAGTTTACTTAACTCTCCTGGGCCTGTCACATTTGTTGTTTGTTTATAAAACAGGGGTCATAACCCAAGAAAAAAACAAAAGAGCAGTGTTTTTCAAGACAAGGTAGTCGAAACTATAGATTGTTTCATTAAATGTTTGCAGTTCAACAGAGGCAATCACGGAAAGGCTACTATGATAATTCTGCAAATCACTCATAACAATGATACCTGGAGAGAAAAAAAAGCACAGCGGTAAAAGAAGACGAGCAAAAAAAAGCGCTGAGAGACTGAGATGGACTTCAAACACATGTTTTACATGATGGTGTTTGACCTGCATCAGGTACACTATATTCATGAGTTATAAGCTAAGAAATGCACCAGCACTATGTCAGACACTGTGCGTGCAAAGACTGTATATACTTAATTTAAACAGACATTTTTGTGATGATTTGTCTGTTTGAATTATACATTTATACCCTTTTTTTTAATCAAAGAGCAAAAGGAATGAATGATGAGGGTGATGACAAGAGAAATCTAACCAACTCATTTCCTGCTCTCCCCTGGTGAGAATAATTACCCAAAATGATTTGTTAAGAATAGTTTGCTCTATGCCCACTGACGGATGTGTCTGGCAGGGAGTGATAGGGACGTGCTGAAGAGGTTTTGACTGGTTGGATAAAATGTATGTCAAACCTCCAACTTCAGCAACATTGATCAAGCTAAACTATTGCCAGCAGCTATTCATTTATTTATCCACCCGTCCATCAGCTACACTGCTTATTCTCTAAAGGTCATGCTGGTCAGGTTGAAGCCAATCCCAGCTGACACTGGGCGATGGGTGCGTAGAACTGTTAGCAGGTCACCAGCTTATCATACAGTTGACATTTAGACACACACACACACGCGCAATTTAGAGTTGCCAGTTATCTATGCATGGGGAGGAAAAAATGCTAATAAAATGCAGGAATCAGGAAAGTGTCTGCAAGGTCACACCTACTGGTGCTAAGTGGACTACTTGAATTATCATGAAGTTAACATGTAACTGATGTGAAGTCAGGAGCATTTGTCTGTCGAGATGGTAAATTGGTCTGTATTTAGATATTTAGTGCTTTTCTCGTCTTGATGACCACTCCGAGCTGCTTTACACAACAGTTTTGCCATTCACCCATTCACACCCATGCACTCACACTTTCATACAGTGCATCTAAAGGAAGTGCAGCGCATTTTCTATCACTCATCTTTCATACCCATTCACACGCCGTCAGGAGCAACGTGGGGTTATCTGTCTTGCCTAAGGACAGATTGGCATGTAGACTAGCGGAGCTGGGAATCGAACCCACAAGCTTTGAGTTGAAAGATAACTTGAAGATCTGTATATAAAAACCAGTGACATTGTTTTTAGAGTATGACACACTTATTTGCTCTTGTATTTAGCAGCTGCTGCTTAACCTTGTTTGGCTCCTTCTGTTTCCCCCTGTGGGCTTTTGTGTAGTAAACTGCTGACTGGTTTGAACTTAGAGTTTGCTCATGACCTGCATAATAAAAAATTATTTCAACTGACTAAGCTTTGCAGAAGGACTGGACAATGTTTGAACAATTTATTCAGGTACACAAATAGCAAGTATAGTCAGTGCTTGCATTGTGATGGTTTGCAGTGCACTGCTGGTTTGTTATAGGCTACTTTACATAATGCACTGGAGTAAACAATACAATTAGTTCAAAGCTTTTCATCATTTTCCTGGTAGAATCAGAGCAGCTTGACAACAGAAAGTTGGCTCTATACGTCTAGACTGACACCCTATGCAGTTTCTAAAAGCAGTGAGCACAACAAATATTGATGCCCGTCTATGATCATCCACCTTTCCTTCATCTCACCTGTCACACTGGTGGTGTGTGTTTTTGTGTGTGTGTGTGTGTGTGTGAGAGAGAGAGAGAGAGAGAGAGAGAGAGCTGTGTTTGAGCCACATCATTTTTTTATCTCATTTGATTTCTTCAGATTTAGCCCGCTAGAATTAGCCAACCTTGCCAATAATTATGTTCACCTTGTCAGTCACATGAGGATGAGTGTGTGGGACCATATAGTAAGACTCTACAAATATACTACATTCCGGCAATAATGTTTCAGGAAGTTCTGCCTTTAATTAACAAGCTCATATTTTATCTATTTACTATTTACCACCGTCTCTTAAAGCTGCCGTAATTAAACCCCTACTTAAAAAAACCAGATGTTCTGGCTAATTATCTTCCTATATCCAACCTCCCCTTTATTCATATGTGTTGTTGATCTGTTAGATGACTTTCAGTCAGGATTTAGAAAACATCATAGCACAGAAACAGCACTAGTAAAAGTCAGCAACAACCTTCTTTTGGCCTCCAACAATGGCTTTGTATCTATGCTGGTACTAATAAATCTTAGTGCTGCATTCGACACCGTTGACTATTTAATTTTATTACAGAGGCTAGAGCATGTTATTGGTATCATGCTTTAAACCTCAATCTTACTTCATGTATGTATCTTCATGTAAATTATGAATTTTTCAAGACTACTGTAACTCTTTACTTTTTCAGAATATCATTTAAAATCCACCTCAGTGATCAGGCCCCATCATGTCTCAAGTGGATTATTCCATATCACCCAAATAGATCACTCCTTTCTGGAAATGGAGGCCCGCTTGTGGTTCACAGAGACTCTAATGACGTATTTCCACCGGCTCCACTCGCCTCGCCTCGGCACGGCACGACGCGGCACGATTAGGTTGCAGCTCCACTACAAAAAAGTACCTACTTAACGTGGGTGGAGTCATCACTGCATGGCTGAGTGAAACTGCGGTGACTTCGTTTTATACGCGACACACACACACATACGAGTGACTAGAGACTTTACACCAGACTCACGTTTTTAGGATTGTTAAGTAGTTTTAACTTATTTATAATTCGGCACTGTATTGATTTTGGCAGTCTGACCAATAATCATATAGTACCTACTCCGCACACTTTTGGAACCTCGTCTGAGCAGTTACTAAAAATAGTACCTGGTACCAGGCAGCATGCTAGTGGAAATGCTACCTAAACCGTGGCGTGGCAAGGAGTGGTGAGTAGAGCTGGTGGAAATGTGCATCCATAAGTGTAGAATGGAGGCAGAACTTTAAGCCACCAAGCTTCTCTCCTGTGGAACCAGCTCCCACTGTGGGTCCGCGAGGCAGACACTCTCCCTATATTTAAAGTTTAACTTAACTTTCCTCTTCAATAAAGCTCATAGTTAGGGCTGGTTCAAGTGAACTCTGAACTCAGTTACGCTCATCACTTTGTTATGCTGCTATAAACCGAGACTGCAGGGGGAGCAGCCATTATGCAGCTTGCACTCTCTCCCATTTTTTTCTCTCTTGCCTCCTCTCTGTTTATCCATCTGTCTCTCTTCCTCTGGCTCTCTCTCTCCTTCTCCCTCTCCCTCCCCCCTTTCTCAGCAGTCACACTTTATCATGACATTAACTTTTTCTCTCCCTCCCCCCTACTGTAGTTTGTGCTCTTCCTCTCTGTCCCCTCTCTCTGTTCTTATTTTTTCCTGATTTCAGAGCTTCAACATCCAGACTTGACACCACAGCTCAGTTACTATAACTATTATATTAAGTACTATTATTATCCTCATCCGTCCTTCATCTATATGGCTCGTCCTTTCTGAGGGTCACACGGTGAGCTGGAACCAATCCCACACAGTGTTGGGGCAAAAGACATGTCACACTCGACAAGACGATGAAGATGATAGTGACAATAATTGTTATTAATGTTGATTGATTCTTGACATACCCCTGTTACATAGCCTTTCCCAGTCTCTATCTCGAGCTTATTTCCCTCCTTTTCATTCTTGTTTTCACCCTTCTCTCTTCCACTAACCCCTTCCCTCCACCCCTTTCTCTCCTCTCTTTACCCCAATCAGTCGAGGCAGATGGCCGTAAACTCCGAGTCTGGTTCTGTCAGAGACTTCCTGTTAAAAGAGAGGTTTTTTTTCACTCCACTGTTGCCAAGTGGGTGTCCCTGCTGGTTCCTCTGCAATAACTTTTAGGTATTGACCTTACCATGTGTGTGCCTTTAGAAAATGTATGTTATCAATCGGTGCTATACAGATAAAATTGAATTGTTTGCTAAATTGAAACTGATATTGTTTTCTACAGTGGCCGACAGGGGCAAATGCACTGCAATGACCCAAAACACATGCAGGATGAGAAATGAGCTGTATAGTCACAAACGCTGCGGATTCCCAAAACACCAGCAAGTTCCAAAACAAGACAACTCCCAAAATACCGGCAAGTGTAGAGTACTTCCGTTTTTGAGTATGCGTCTGTTGTCGTTTCTGTCGACCGAGAGGGACAAATGCAAATGTTTTGAGACTTTCTGGTGTTTTGGGACTTGCTGTTGTTTTGGGACTTGATAGCATTTTGGGACTTGCCAGTGTTTTGGGGCTTGCTGGCGTTTTGGGACCTGCCGATGTTTGGGGACTTGCTGGTGTTTTGGGACTTGCTGGCATTTTGGGACTTGCTGGCGTTTTGGGACTTGTGTGTTTGCCCCTGTCGGCCACCATAGTTTTCAGCTAAAGATGCAAGTCAGTAGAATAAGTCCAGTCTTAGAAAAAGTCAGTATGTTACATAACATAATAGCTCCCATAAATTGAAATGTAGTGCAAGAATGAATTGATTGATTCAAAAAACATAGCATTAAAGGTCCAGTGTGTGATGTGTTCACACCGAATGCAGTTTGTCGCGTCGCTCCACATCAATCGCATCTATTGCCATCGATACCTTCATCATGCAAAAGTATCAGTGGAAGCAAAAGTTGAAATATTTCAACTCGAGCGACAGACATGATTTGTGCAATAGACACGATGGGTGCGGGTGGCGCATATTTGTGGCGTGTCCGGTGTGAACACAGCATTAGAAGTAGTGACATCTAATGAAGCAGATTGCAAAAAAAGTGAAGGACTCCACTCAACCCCTCCCAAAGCAAAATGCCAAGGCAATTCATATTTCTGTCTGGACCAAAGGGGAGGATCAAACCGACCAATCAACTGACTGTTGCAAATTGCCAACTGCAAACCTTAGACCACATCTGAATAATTAGGTTCTCAGAACTCACCACACAGACAGACCTGTTATGACAAAAACACACAACAAACATGAGTTCCATGACACCATATGGTGAGGGGATCCACACAGTCATACTTTCATGTTTATGTCCCTTGTGTCAATTTGTCTGAACAGCAGCCAGCTGTTGGGGGTCAGGACATTACAGTCCTGACTTCAGTGTGACACCACATATGGCCAGCACTCCCAGAGCTGGCAACAAAATATATGGCACAGCTGGGATGTGGTTGTAATGTGGTTTCCATCAATAGTTGTAATGTCAGGATGCTCTTGAGACCTGCACAACAGCCAGTAGTATTTTGTGATGGATGTGGAGTATTGTGCAGCTCCAACGTGTAAATATAACCATGCTTTTACATGTATGAACATGGACAGATTAGTCGTTTTTAGTAAACTGTATAGCAACCACAGGATAAGTGTTATACAGCTGTGTATGTAAAAAATGTGGATGAAATATTCCATCGAAATTGTCCATTGTCAGACCCAGAGTCTGTGAGCTGTGTGATTCTAAAAGAGTCCAGAACACTCTAACATATAAATACTACACTATAAATGCATGGCTTATGGGGGGTTTACGGTCTTGGTTCAATTTGAGTGATGCAGTTGGTCATTAAATCCAAAAGCCAGTTTTTTACTTTTACTTACAATAAATTAAACAAACTGTAATGGCTATTAAAAAACACACAATTGCTTTCTGTTTTTTTTTTTTTTATTATTGTTCAGCAGTAAATCTGCCAGACGGATTCATTATTCTACCGCAGTGGACGTCTTTCTGTATTATCAACTGACATGTCTTTGTCTGCTTGCTGTTTGTTTTGCTTCCTCATCCTGTTGAAGTGTTGGAGGCTGTCTGCTTATTCAGCGGTGGTTGCTCTCCTAAATCTCCTCCTTTTTTACAGTGATTTTTAAATAGTGGACTGCATTTGAAAGACACATTAATCATACACTCATGGGCTTAATAAAATGGTAGGATTTTGTGTTTTACACATAAAAAGTGGATAACAGTGCACAATTCTGATATGTTTGGACAGTACAGCCTTATTCATAACCACTGAAGTCTAAAGTGAGCCAGGATTGTAGGGTCTATATGTGGGAAGTATACTCATGAAAGGTCAGGAAGAACTGGATGAAAACCATGAGAAGCAATGACTGAAGGAGAATAAAAATGACTAACCCCCTCTACAGAGTCTCTATGGTGGACAATCCCACAACAGTATTTCACAATATTCCAGGTGACAGGTGGTATTGAAGATGCCTCTGACAATTTATGTCACAGAACTGCCAGATGAAGCTTAAAGTAACACTAGGCTGCTTTTTTCAAGAATCTTAAGTAAGAAATTGCTGGCTCAAAAGCATTTTGATCATAATAATAAAATTGATTATATTAGGGAGAAAGCCTCTTTTAGTTCCACTCTACCTGCAGTTCATGTCTTAAAATGTACAGGGACTGAGATTCAGGTGCAATGTCCTTATGTGCTCCTCACATATGACGAGCGCAGGACGAGACTGTCTGAGTGAGATGCATTCAAAAAGCAGTAGAAGGTGGGGCAGAGCAGGGCGATCGCAGGACATAAGCCATGGTTCCTCTGGGTGGAACCATGTGTGGCACGAGGGCGGAGGGTTGATGGGTTTTTAAAGGATAGTCTGCAAATTTTGTTCAATTATAAAGCTCTGACAATGCCACACTGTAGTTGTTAACTCAAGCAAGTCCAGTCGCCTACAGCCGACTACTGAAGAAGTATCCAAAAAAAAGCACACAGGTCTGTTATACCAAGGAGTGAGAGATGTAGAAGCAACCAACAATCTTTATTCCTCCAGTTTGAAAATGTGAAATTAAAATATTACCATACAACACCACACAAAGGCTAAAATAGGGTAAGGAATCTGTAGGATTTACCTGTGGTGAGGTGTATTTATATAAGCCTATCAAGCAAATTATACCTGTGTGTTGTTGTGTTTTGAGAGGTCACAGAAGTCTTATTGGCTGTCAGTGATGACAGGGAGCACTAAGAGATGATCACGCCACCTCTGTGTCAGCTTGAGAGCCTGAATACACTGCATGTCAAACACACTCGGGACACCTAGCCAGCTCTGATGGGATTCACACAGGAAGGGGGAAAAAAAACACATTATGATCTAAATTGTTTGTGAGCCAAATGCGATCATTATTTTACCACATAGGTTGAATCTAAAAAATATCTGTCACACTTTGCTCAGATCTAAATCTAAATCCAACTCACCAAATGTTGGATTATAAAATATTGTCATATGAATACACTTTGAAATTGCGTTTTATCGTAGCTTATGCTAACAATCTGCAATTTCTCAGGGTGTGGCCAATTTAAGATGATGACGTCAGATTAAACAAGCTTTGACATCATTATATCAAAACTCAGAAAACATCTTTCCTTCACTAGGAAATCATAAATAATGCTGACATCCATCACACCAAACATATTTAGCTGTATTCTTTAGCTTTCCCTGCAATGAAAGGCACAGTGTGTAAGACTGTGTTACCTTTACTGGTGAGACTGCAGATTGTAACACAAAGAAGAGTCTTCCACTCTCAATTTGAACATACGCAGCCACAAATTTGATAAGGGAGCTGGCAGGAAAAGTTGCAGAAAATGTCTTGGGCAGCTTTTGCAGACATTTCTCATTATTGTTAATCGCTTGGAGCAGAATTGAACCAGGAGAGTTGAAGCAGTGCTTAAACTGTGCCTTGTAACATCTACACATTAGGGCCCTCTATCGGTCTGATATCTCATTTCATCATATCTCCATCTGTTCATTCTGGAGTGTCATGTTTCTTTTTGGACCAAACAAGTGTATTACACAGAGAGAGCGAGAGAGAGAGAGAGAGAGAGAGAGAGAGAGAGTGTGGGGTGGGAGGAAGGTTTATCAGATGAGGGTATGACTATCTGTTCTTTGTGATGACAGGGAGGTTGTTTACATCTGAGATCTGGACACATTAAACCATGATGTGCAGGATTCATTGAGTCATTGAGTCAAAAAAGCATGATGGAATGAGAGACATTATTTACGGGCTGGTTTGTTGTTTCTTTCAGCGACTTACTGATTTATCGAGCACATCATCCGTCATCCCTTTGCACAAGTTATGTATATGTTTTGAAATTATAAATTCAAAATCCAGAACAGACATTTTCTTTGGTCTAACTATAAAATATTGCAGTGGACAGGTGACCTAACTTTGTGTTCTGGAACAAAACCAGAACACCTGTGCTGACCAAGTCGTATATTATGCTGTTATCAATAAACACTACAAGCAGCACCAAGAAACTGTGAACTGTATACTGTATACTCAAAGCTGCCAGTGCTGCATGTTGTTCTTTATTTCTGCAAAACTGAAGGAATAGCACTTATTTTTGGAATTTGCTAAAGAAGATCCTTAATAACATGAAACTAATCTCTGCTACTACAGTAATTGACCTTGCTACAATAGTTAAGTAGACAGATAAAAGGAGAGGCACTCACACACCTGTTTGAAGGCGAGAGCGGCTCAGTGGGCTTGTGAATGCAACCTGCTTTTATCAGTCACCAAACAATGACAGGGAGCAAAAGCAGGCAGCTGTATTTGCATACTAAACAGTTGTAACAATCAGTGGGTAGAGATATCAAAGCACTGCAAGCCCCTTTGATCTACTTTTGAATTAATCAAGAAAATTCTGCATTTCCTGTAATATAGATATTTCTGCATATGAATATTCCTAGTCTGGTTAATCTGGAAGAGTTCCTCTGGAGATGCCGTGGGTATGTGTGGAAGCCATTTGACAAATGAATTATGAATCTCATGCCAGGCACAGATAACTGTGGTAATGAAGCCGGCAGAACAACTGGATAGGCTACATATTTAAAGAGGCTGGTTCTTTTGTGGACATGTCATCTGGGCATTAAAGATTCAGACCTTGTGATAGCCCAACATTAGAGCAGCTGTAGGGTGAATGCACAGGAGATAAGAGTATTATCTGGTCAGCCTTATTGGCCTGATGCTTGCGAGGAACCCGAGCTGCCAGAGCAAGACTATTGTAACAAGATGGCACATGTAAGGTTCACTGTGAAGTGTCAAAAGTACACGTGCAGACATCTCAACATATCCTTCTGAGCTAAGCACAAGATTTTTAAAGGCAATGTATCGCTTTACCTTCACACCACTGTCTACAAACAACACCAGACACATGCTACTATTTAGCTGTGAACCTCGAGTTCCATCTATTTATTTTGTGTTCAGACATTCTTGCTGCAATGAGATGAATCTGTACCCACAGCATCCAATCTTTCTGTAACATTAACCTTATTTGATCCTCATCCTTGTTTGTGAAACCAGACTACAGATGTGAATCAGGGTATAATTTATCACAGCAGAAAACAAGGCCAGAGCGCTTAATCCTCTAATACGTCACGGATAACCAAGACTGTTGTTTTTAATCAAACTCCAGCTGGAGTCAGTTGACTGCAGACACTGATATAAATAAATAGTACACCACTGTTTTGAGTCTTGACTGTCGTTACAGCACTGAAGCAACAACAATCAACAACCAGTAGAATATAACATCAAATCTGTGAATTTTGCTCCACATTTTAAGGAAAATTGACAGTAAAGTATGACACAACAGTGTGATTGGTATTGTTTGAAAGGAGCGTGGTCTTATGTCAGACTCAGCAGCCAAGTGAATCATGTTTTCCACAGTGTACCGTACATTGTGTCGGCTGCTCTAGATTCTTTTACATAATTTGTATGCGCTACAAATTTGGTTGTCTCACTGCTAATGACCTGTTCTCCAACAGCAGGTGTCAGTGTCATAGTTACACTGTTAAATATAAATCACATACAAGCGTAGTTTACCCACACTGAAGTACAATAATGAAGTATGTGCTGCACGATGTATTCTTATTAAGTGAGGTAAATGGCAGGTTATTCCTCTGAACACTCCTCTAATCACTTCCTCTAAAAGGGTAGGGTGTGAAACCACACACACACACACACACATTCAAATTGCAAGTTGACACTGACTGAGGGTCAGACCCCACTCAAGCAAACAAATCTTTATGATGACGTCATTTTCTTTTCACCCCAGACTGACAAATGGCCACAGGCAAAGCTGCAATTACCATTCCGTCACAAACTGAGGTAGAGAATTGTCTTGAGTGACACAGTCTATGACCTGCAGTGGTGGGTTGCCCAACTAGTGCCTGTCAGGGAATAAAATTGACAGTCACAGGGTGAGCGGGGAAAGCAATGTCTGACTGAATACATGAAACACCACTTTAAAGGAACAGTGCCTGCTTCATAAGCTGTATTGTGTGGTGTTTTAAGATGATGTGAGACGGGTGCTCAGGGACCGTCATCCCACTCTTCCTGAAATTAGCAACAACCATCCAAAAACATGTCATCCATTTAAGGATCCACCAAGAAGGCGATATAGCCATAGCTTATTATACACTGAACCATCTGGAACATTGGTGGAACTATGTTATTCTCTTCATCAGTTAAAAATTATCCAGAACATTCTAGTCACAAAGCTTTCAAACTCAAGTCTCCCCTCAGTCGCCTCCTCCTGTATAAAGACTTCCCATCTTGTCCCCCTGCATGTCCTCCACCTGCACACTAAGCCCTCTACTGCAACTGTACTCTCTCTACTCTCATGACTGCAGTCCAGCATACTTGAGTAACATCATTGTCATATTTTTTGATGATACCATCATTTCATCAGTCGGCTTACAGACCTGATATCATGAAATTTACAGCGTGGTGTTCAGTGAATAACCTGTCACTGAACACTGTGTCCTCTTTGCTGACCTCTCAAGGACTGAAAACACCAGAGTGGTCATCAAGAAGACACATCAATGACTGCATTTCCTGCTAGTGACTTTTCACTGATCTGCTACTGAGAACCTGATGACTTACTGCATAACAGTGTGGTGTACCAGCTGCAGTGAAGCAGACAAAAAAAAAGGCTTCGGATAGTCATCAAAGCTGCAGGAAAGATCAGTGGCTGCCCTCTCTCCTCCCTGATGGTCCTCTACAACATTTGCTGCCTGATCAGAGCAAAAAACATTGTGAAGGACAGCTCACACTCTGGTTTCCACCTGTTTGACCTGCTGCCTTCTGACAGGTGCTGCAGGTGGATGAAAACCACCAGAACAAGCAGAATCAAGAACGTTTTTTTCCCCCTGAGCCACAACCAATATGAACTCTTACGTGCATTGCTGTAGAACTCCTCTCCTCTCCTCTCTCTAATTTGTGACATTAACAGGGTATAGTAGCAGTGCAGTGCCACAGAAACTATTCATGAACCTCATTTAAACTATTTTTTTATAAAAATGGCTTTTTGTTCAGGTCGTAGAACATTTCTGTGTGGGTCTCACTTTAACTTAAACTAAAGCACATGTGAAGGCACATAAATGATAAATGGAACAAGATGGAAATTTTAATTTTTAATCATTCACATTTGTCAAATGAACATTTGGGCTAGGGTGGCTAAATATACTAACTCCATCCATACTTGTCTAAAACTTTTAATTATTTGTAATATTCAGGCACTACGTCATTTGAAATGACCAGCCCTCTGCAAATTCTGACACATTTCTGAGATTTATTACATTCTTGCTGCATACATAGAAGCGTCTTTCTGTCATCTTTCTGAAAAAGCCTGTTGAAGTGCTGCTGCTAATGGTGATGATCAAAGGACGTGTATCACAGCTTTTAATTGTTAGAAACACTCACGTCAAGTGGTACTACATGATCCTCTTCAGGTGTGATCCTCTCATCAGTGTCTTTATGTATTAACAATTCACACTGTAAATATTCATGCTCTCATTGCAGTATGCTAAAAATGTGCCAAACAAGGGTGTGCAGCGGTATTCACAGCCATACCAGTTTACTATCATCACTTATGACAGTGCTGATTAAAAGTCAAGGGATCATCAGTTCATGCTCTGGGGAAAATACACCCCAGCAGTGATGACAGAAACATTTGCTTAAAAGATGATCAGTTAAGTATGTCTGTTTATAGAAGAAAAGGTCTGAATTACACAGCAAGTCACATTCCTACAGTTCTGTTTTCTAAGAAAGGAGTGATGAACTTTGAACCTTTTGGTTAACTAAACTATCATGTAGCCTGCTAAGCTGCAGCTATGCTCTCCATCTCCCCTTACCTGTTTCTGAAACCATTGGTAAACCACATATAAAATCAACAGTAAAACAGTTCTATCTACTAAAGTTCTATTGCTGGATCTTAAATCCTGGACTTTGAACAAGTGAATCAATTTATGATTTTCTAAAAGAAATTTCCATCATCATAATATCAGTTATGTTATGTAGCCTGTCTGTCAACATGAGGAGACTGATGTCAGTGTGAGGACAACACACACACACACACATTTATAAACAATGTAGTCTCTAATCTTAATCATCTCAACTAAATGCCTAACCCCAAACCTTATCCTAACATAAACCAAATTCTAAAACTTAGATTGTGTATCAGTACATTCCCATTCGTACTCTTATCCCCCCCACATCCCATATGAATGAAAAATGATTACACATTCATGCTCACGTGATGTGAAGACGTGCGTGCTGGTGTCTGACTCTACTTTCATGAGAATTTAATTAGAATCTGCAATTTGTGTGTGTTCATATCCTTGCGGGGACATTTTGTCTGGTCTCCACAATGTTAAAGGGCTTTTCCGGGGTTAACGCCTAGTTTTAGGGTTAGGGTTACAATTAGGTGTTTGTTAGGGTGAGGCACTTAGTTGTGATGGTTAAGGTTAGGATAAGTCGACTTATGTAAGTCTCTTTGGATAAAAGCGTCTGCTAAATGACATGTAATGTAATGTAATGACAAGGGGCTGCATCATGGCTATGATGTGTCCTCACTAAGACATGAAAACAAGTTTGCGTGTGTGTGTATTTGTTACTTCTTTAGGACCTTGTCTGGCATTAACCTCGTCAAGACCAGTAGTCCTCATGGAGACTAAAACCTTGTCCCATCCATACTTATAATAGCTGCACTTAAGTGTGTGTGTGTGTGTGTGCGTGTAAGGATACTCCTCCTTGTGGAGCACGTCAGCACTGGAGGAGGCACTAGAGGGGTGAGTTAGAGGTAGTAGTTGCTGAACAGGGAAGAGGCGCGCACTCACTGAAGAGAAAGAAGCCAGAGGAGCGTCAAAACATTTAAACCACAGCCGAGAGAGAAGGGTTTAGCGAGAGAGGGAGACAAGGTGGAAAACGGCAGTGTGTTCAGAATGAAGACTTAAAACGCTGAGTCTCGTAATAACCCAGGCGAACCTGCAAAAAAACCCGGCGCGCCTCAGTGTCACCGCGCCTGGAGGAACCCTGGATGATTGCGGTGTGCAGAGCTTCAGCACCTGCGGAGAGGACAGTTCCTCCAGACCCGAGTGTTCTGCTGCCGCTGCGAGGAAAACACTCCAGTCTGACTCTGACTGTGCCTCTGCAAGTCTGGAACAAGTCCCAACATCCACAGACGGAGAGATCCGCGACTGACTGACTGTGCTCAATATGTACCAGGGGCATTCACAGGTAAGAAGGCGGGGTCTTCTTGATGTTTATTTACTATATGACAGCGAAGTATACTGTGACGGGACAGATGAAGTGATGCGAACAAGAGTAGGCAGATGAGTACATGCATGGTGTTTTTAATGTTTTCCTTCTGGGTAATGTGGTCAGCTGCAGCAGAAATGGCAGACTCTTAAAGTTAAAAGTGCTTAAAGAGTAAAAAAACTGTAACATTACTCAGTTGTAGTCTACATCAGAGAGATACACTGTGCAAGCACGTGCAGTTGCATGTCAAACGTAAACAGGATGCAAGCTCCTCAGCTCTGCAACTCTCCACCACGTCGACAACAGACACGCGTGACACTATGCAATCTGACGTCAGTTCCCCACATCAAAATATAACAAACACGAACTTTGTGCTGCAGCACGAGGAAAGAGTCTGAAAGTCAGCTAAAACGTGGCATAAGAAGGCGCATCTTAAATGACAAAACAGATGAATCCTGGCGGAGGACACGTTCTATCAGTCAGATTTAGTGCAGCCCACAGTGCATAGCAGCAATCCCTCCTCAGTGGTTAATGAGAACATTGTCTCTGTTTAGTTGCACGGACTGAAATCGATACTGTCGATTGACAGATGTACCTCATCTCCAGACAGCTGGTTACATAATGAAAAACCACACTCTGCAGCATTAAATACCAAACTTTAATTTGCCAAGCTGCAGTATTCATTGAAAACGCAGGGATATGCATTTGGCAATTATTTTCTGAAGCACATCAGTTGTTATTTTTAAGGATCAATGAAAAGGTATTTAAATGGCATATATATGTAATCAACATGTGTGTGTAATGTTATTTAAATCACATGTTTCATCCCCTGATGTATTTCGACTTTCTGACACTTTTGAATGTCTCCCATCACATGCATGCCAGTCATCTCACTGTGCTTTAAATGAAAGACGACACTGCTTTTATATGGGGTCTAAGTTATTGTGTCCAGTGAATACAAAGCAATTGCACTGTCTGACAGTAATGCATCTTTTGCTGTGATGCTGGCTTGAGTAAGTGCTGCGTTCATCTTGATGTTGACAACACTTTCTCCTTGAAGTCAAGCATTTGAGTTTTTATGTGTGTATGTGTGTGTGTGTGTGTGGGGAAATCAGTACCTTCTGATCTGGGGAATTATATATCCAATAACACACAGCCAGACCTTTGTCGGATATAATTTGAAAACCTGATACATCGCTCGAGTGGAGAATGGGTGGGGTTTGTTGCCACATAACAGCTACACTCATACACTCGCATTAATAAAAAGCACAGATTTGTGTCTCCACTGTGTTTTATAATGATTTAAATGTTATTGCATAAATTGCTATTTTTTTTACCTGCAACCAAATCTACCCTTGGGTACAAATAAAGTTACCTTAAATTATCTTAATGACAGGATGAGGGGTTTTTTTAGGGTAAAATGTGATCCTTTCACATCAAGCATGCATTTGAGTTAAGATACAGAATATGTTGCTTTATTAGCAAAACTTTAATGTGACCTCTTAATGAAAGCATAAATCAGTCTTGAGTTAAAAAACAAAGCTCATACTGTACCTTTTATGATGTAACATTAACATTTGATGTCAACTACTCATAATATAAATATATTGGCAAATCCATCTTTGTAACACCATTGTGCAACATTGAATTTGCCCCCCTTTCATAAATGTTGACTTTCTCATTTATCTCTTGGCTGGTCCATCTTGATGTGACTCCTACAGTAGTTATACATGAAGCAAACTGCATGTTGTTCCAGTAAAATGAGCAGATGTTCACGTTACTGTATTAAGTGTTGGAAAAGATTGATGCAGTTACAGTGAAGCAATTTGGAGGTGTGGAACGTTCTTTTTGTGAGGGTGCAACGGAAGATTCCGTGAGGCGAGCTGATTCAGCATGGCTGCTCATCTGCAGGAGAGATATTGTTTCAGTCAGTATATTCCTGCTTTGATGTATTACACATAAGGAGGACCTTGAGATTGTCTCCGTCTGTGCTCCTATAGATTAAACCTCTCCATAACAATCTGACATTATTACATGGTAATTGTTGAAGTGATTTTCCTGTTTTGATATTTATGTTTACAGTCAACCTAATTATGGAAGCACTTGCACTATTGGTATAAAAGACACCGTGGCTTAATGAAAGTGATGCTCCAGAGCCTTTGGATATTTGCTCTGTAAAGCACAACATGATTACATAATTTGATTACCATACCCCGTGTGTATTCCTCCCCCAGGGAAAAGATCTTGGATGGATGCTATCACTGATCAGAAGTAGATCAAGATCTCAGTCATTCATTCCATATTTTCATTAAGCTCCCGATTTTTTCATGTGGATTCTTTCACTGTGCGAAGGATTATTTTAGAAGTTGTCATCCATCGCTCTGTAAGAGTAAGTAGGTTACTGATACAATGTTAGAAATCGCTGAGTTGTTCAGCGATCTGTTCTCTACTCGCATTTAGTCTTTCCTTCTCTTTTTGTTGTGTTATGGAAATTTGTGGCAATCTGGGGCATTTTGATTTCTACTCAGTGAAGCAAAACCACACTCCCATGAGGAGCAACATAGTCTTAATTACCTACAGTCATTTAAGCTGGCTGATGCTGACTAGGGCTGTCACATTTTGACCAAAATTCAAATCCAAAAACCGTCAAACTATGAGGGGGAAATTCTAAATCAAACCTCAAAAGCACATTTTAATAAAAATATATGCAGCCTAGAAGTGCATCAGAGACTGTTTGATGCAATTACCACATGGTCAAGCAAAGGGCACGGAAACACAGCTTTGTTTAAATCCACTTTGAATCCATCAGAGAACTAAGGATGTCACGTTATGTTGTTTTGCCAAGAAAATGAAAATGTTAGCTTAGCTGTGAGTTAATCGCAGATGGGAGTCACAAGTGATCAACCTCCTGACATTTAATTGTCATTAACAATGTACATTTCCAGTCACTGGTAGAAGTTATGTTTAATGGAGGAAAATGTTGCATAATAGTCCACAAACATATGGGATAGTTCTCTGCATAAGAAGAAAAAAGAGAAGAAGTCATGGTAGATTAAATCCAGAAGAAGTGATTAATGCATCAACTTTCATTAAAAACCACCAGCAGCCAACATTTGACACAGTAAAACCACTCGCAGGTGCCTTTATGAGCTTGCACCTTAAAAGAAAGGAATACAAAGAATCATTAATCATTGCTGCACAGTCACCCATGTATGTTTTAGTCCACTAAAGCTGCATCTCTAGCTCCCGCTCCAATCTTCCACTGTAAGGTTTTATTGAAACTTCTCCATGGTCAGCGTAGGACATAACAAAGGTGCTGAAAGCTTTTTTTGTCCCACAGAGACGGCTCTAAACTCCCCTTGATTCAATGAGCCATGGTCTTGATTAAGAACAATTTAATAGGCTTGCCTATTTCAGGAGCCAGGGTAATGAGTGAAATCAGGTGGTATCCGGCTGGAACAAAGGCTCCACAGACAGTTATTGCTCTCACTTCTTGTGGAAAATGTGTGGCGGAGCAAGGAGCTAAACGGTCGCTGTGGTTTGGAGCCCAGTTTCAAGAAATCATGAGAAATGGGCAGGTTGTTAAATATAAACAAAGGAGAAGAATACACTTCAACTACAAAAGAATGATTTCAAAGAGATAGAAACAGACCATTGCTCGAGCGTAAGACGGCATAAGTTTCACTGTGGTGAAATTTAAGTGATGATGAGGTAAAATGTCATTTTCAGCTTTGATAACCTTTTATTCCATATACTGTCCTAACAGAGTCATGGGTAATTTGCATTTTCCAAAAAAAAAAAAAGAACAAAATGTTACTTTAACTATGGATGCTGTGAAATGAAGGTGAATGACATTTCCAATGTGCGTCATTCACTTTGAGACTCTAATCCTTTGCACAAATTAAATACAGAGCTGTGATGAGATTGAAAGAATAAGATTGTTCTTCCTGCTTATTCGTGTCCCCATCAAAGTGTCCCTTACCAAGCTGTTGATGTGTCAGTAAGTGATAACAGCTTCTTCCAGTCATAGGACTTGCAGACGGTTCATATGAATACACATGCATGTTAAAAACACACAGTAAAGCATATAACAACGATTTTGAATGTGTTGTTGTGCTCATTCAGATGGCTGGCATCCAGCCGCAGTCAGTGGTGACAGTGGGGAGGCATAAAGGAAATCTCCGTCCTCCTCCCTGTTGGCTAGTTAAGACTGGACAGAGGCCCTAAAAAGCTTATGGAACTCATAAAGAAGACTAGAGGGAGACTAATGCCCCCCTTCCCTCTGTTCAAAAAATGTTTTTTCACCAGTGGGAATGTGTTTAATTGGCATTCAGCTTCGGGTCAAATGACTCCGCAATGCATGTGGGTTTGCATTAACTTCAGCTCCGATGGGCATCAGTGGTAACATAAGAGCCGGGTGAACGCGCTCATTTCTTATTCCCCTGCTCTGTTACAGCACTACGACGCACAGTCATCTTCCAGCCAGTAGTATGGCTGTTAATGTTTGTAGCGATCCTTACTTTTAGTACTTGGGAGAGCACCCAGTATCATTTATTTTATCAATCAGATCATCTAAACCCATGGTTCTCAAACTGTGGTACGTGTGCCCCCAGTGGTACGCAGGCTTCCTGGTATGAGGGTACGTGAACACAGTGGAGCTGAGGAATTTTGACTGAATTGAAACAAATCACCAAAAAAACAATTAGAGTCACTATATTTCTCGCTCCATCTTCGTCTGATTTCACTAAACCAGAGTCTGCAGTATACTGTATGTGAGGAAGAGGAGGAGGATGAGGGAGCAAATTATCTTATTGGGAATAAATCTGCCTCCTGTGAAAAGTCTATTGCTGTCTTTGCTCTGCCTTTTTACACCACTGTATTTTAACATTTAACGTGGTAATAGTGTTACTTTGAAAGCTCAGTGTTTTCTGGTACTTGGTATAAAAAGTTTTAGAAACACTGATCTAAAGAATGAATTTAAAGAGAGACCGGAAATAGTAACCATTGTAAATTCACCCCACGAGTGAGAGCTTGTTGTGTGAATGGGGTGAAGGCTGCCATCTCTAATTGCCTTGTTTTGTAGCGTTCTGAAGTGTTTTTTTCTTCTAGTTCAATGTAAAAACTAACAGAAAGTATTGTTAAAATTTTAATTGATAGTACTTTATTTGAGTGTCAGTTCTTCACAGATATTATAACATTTATTTAATTATACTTTGCACTGGTAGTTAGAAATGATATTGTTCCAGATATTTGCTCGAGGAAATTTCCTTTACCTCGATGAACAGTTCTTTTTGTCAAAGTTTGACAGCAGGGGTCTGTGACAGTATGTACACATGATCTGATTCATCCATGATTAAATTCCTGGTTTAACACCGGCACCATGATTGGATTGACATGAGGAGATTAGTTTTCATGTCCTGTTACAGTGTTCCACATTTTAGACAGAAAACACAGACTTTTTTTTACATTTTCGAGTCCATAAACCTAAAGTCAAGCATTAATTCATGAAAAATTCATTAAATTAATTAATGTTACAATGTCCAATCTTCACTGTGTTTAAATGAATGTGAGCTCTGCTTTTCTCCTCATTTATTCCGTCCAATGTGTAAAATAAATATTGGTTTTTAATTATTTGACCAGTCAATTTTAAACATTACGGCAACTCAATGAGAGGAAAGATCCTCTTACATGCTTGACAGGATGACTCCCATCTATTATTGATCATTACGATTTTGACCCAAGATTATAGATTTCTTCTCACTACCATTCATCAATTTGACTGACAGACAGCCCGGAGCTTTCAGGAACACAAACATTTACATAGCACCTAACAATCTTTGTTAATGCATAGAGTTAAAAATCAATAGCAGATTTTTCATTCCTCTAAACAAGCAACACTTTGTTAGTGGCTGAATGTGTTGATGATTATATTTGTGATTGAAAAACCTTTTTAAAAAAATAATCTTTATGTTTCAAATATGAAAACAGGATGTGACAATGGAACATCCATCTTCTACCACTTTATCCTCCACATGAGGGGTGCTGGGCCAATCTCAGCTGACATGGGGCGATAGGTGGGGTACACCCTGGACAGATCGCCAGTCCATCACAGCACCACATCTAGCGACAACCATTCACTCTCACTCTCCAATTTACCTAATCCCCATATTGCATGTTTTTGGACTGTTGGAAGAAACCGGAAAACCAGAGAACCCCCCCCACACACACACACACACACACACAGGGAGAACATGTAAACTACATGTAGAAAGACCATTGTCCTGACTGGGTACAATGGAACATAATGTCATACAAGTATTAAATATTGAGGATTTCATGCTGCTGCAGCAGTTTCTTTTATTTCATGCACACCTCTAAGTAATGCACCACATTTTGAAATAGTGTCCGATTTCAAAATAAACTGTTCTCACTCTACCAACAAGACAAATCACCATTGGATGAAGGACAAAATGTCACACTTTCCTTCCCTAGTAGGTGGCATTTGTGTGAAAGGACAAACTAGAAGCAGCTTTAGCCTTATACAACATTACCAGTTGTAAACTGAATTCAGTAGGACTGTCTTGGCCTAACCTCTCAAACAAGAAGCCTTTGTTCTAAGAAGGATAGGATCACTAAGACACACCCAAAAACCCCAAGTTCACAGGTGTGCATCCTTCTCTGTGTTGGTCCTCTGGGTGTCTTTCTGCTCCAAGTCTGTTAACACAGCAGCCCTTGCAGCCCCACATGGACAGTCCCAAGAGCAAGTGTATAAAGCCACACACTTCCTCCCTCAAAAGTAGGACAAGCCCCAGCATCTTTGTCACTGGGAGCAGAGGGCTTTGAAGAAGAATGGGTAGCCCATCTATCTCTCCCGCCCAACCCATTCATAACAGTCATTCTCCAACTGGGAATTAATTTGCTCCAGAAACCAGGCGTCTCTGCACTGGAGTGGAGAGAGCATGTGTTAGGTCCTCTAGAGAGATATGAGCTATCATGGATGAGAGCTGTAGATAAACAAATATGCACTTCACTAAAGCAGATGTGAGCCTGATTTAAACGTTGTACATTTAAGGGCACTGCCCAGTATTCAGTTAGTTCCTCCTCTCTCTCTATCTCTCTCTCTCACAGACCCACAATTATTATATATTTTTTCTAAATAGATAAATCTCTGCACATCATTTCCTGCTATTTAAAACTGCAGTGGGTAACTTTTAAACATCAACAAATGTCCATTACATTCAAGCTATCAAATGAGTCAAATGAGGTCACACAAATGCTGATTAGGTGGCAAGAAAAACACGTGGAAGGCAGAGGTGTTTTTTTTAGCAGAAGCATTCCTGTTATTGCCAAGCAACCAAAACCCAGGAGCTGCTGAGACCAAATTAATGAACACATTAAATTTATATAGTTTTGCCATTGTTGTTATTCACACGGCACATATAAGTAATACATACATATACAAGTTGAAAACAACCATAAAAAGGATCAAATAGAAATCAAAGACAATAGATGATCAGCACAACATTTTCCCCTCACAGCAGCTTTGTTCCTCAGTGCATGTGTGGAAAGTCATCATGTCTGTGTGCATCTTCTTCACCAAATTATTCATGACCTTTGTCTGGATGGTGGAGGTTCAGAACCTATTTCGCAGCCAGTCGGAGTATCAGAGGACGCATTCAATAGCACTTGCCTTTTCCAAGAAGTTCAGATATTTTCATCTCAGTGTGACATGGATATGCCCATAACAGCAAATGTGTGATGTGCTACTTTGTCGTTTTTGTTTGTGCAACTTTTGAAATAATGTACCGTTGTCAAATTTGTTCACACAGCACTGCCAATTTTTATAACAACATATATGTCACTAAAATAGCATTGAACAAAGTCATATTCACAAATTTCCCTCCGCTTGATCATTCTTCTTCAAGCTTGAACACTTGCTTGCACTTTAAGAAGTGAGGTTTATCCAAAGGCTGTAACACTGCTCTCATCTTCATTACGGGTTATTCTCATCCGTGTTTTGCTGAGACAATCCATTTTCATGCCTCAAGCATCTTTTGATGTGCCGACTCCTGACATCCTGCCTGTAGATGTGAGCTTGTACAGTAGTAACTCTGTCTTTACCCCCAGCCCAACACAAAAGCTCTTTTCCAGGTCAAGTCAGATAATTGCAGTTGAGCATTCTGCATAAAGCAAGGTCAGCATATTATTACATCAATTAGTATGTCCCCACAAATGCCAATTACATCCTTGTCACGCTCACCACAAATGACAATAGCAGCCGAGCGCTCCACCCACCACTTTATCTGCGGAAGTCAAAATAATGAAGTGTAAACGGAGGCACCTATAAATAGCTTTAAATTAATTTCAAGGGCTTTTTGCCACGTGAACCGATCATTTGTGTCTCAGCAATAATAGGAATCTTGGATGTTATTTGTACACACTGTCTGAAAAATGTGTGAGTGTGTGGATAATAATGGTGCAGCTGAAAAATATAGCAATTGAACAGTGTTTTCTCAGATAGTGAATGGGATTTTTGTTTTCTTTGATGGATTTACTGCAGCCCACAGACAAAGCAGAGGGGACATCAAATTACACTACTTTCCTTCAGTTCACCAAGTATCTCAAACACAGTCTAAGATTATTTCACAGTCTGCACTCTATAAATGTTTTCTTCTGTAGGAAGCCAGTGAGTATAAATTGCTGTGCATTTCTATAAATACCTATGAGACACGTGGCTAATGAATTCCCTGGCAGAAGTTGAGGGCTGAGCTCCACAGTGGAGCCGAGAGGGGAGCTGGCTATGCCAATGGGACGTACACAGAGTTCAAGGGTAAACCAGCTGAGAAGATTTAAAGCAGGGATGCTTCATTAAAAGAGCAGCACCGACTGCTCACCTGGAGCACGACCACAGGCACAAATCTGACTCCGCCTGTCACGTTGCGCTTGTATCTGTGTGTTGGTGAAAAGCTTACAATGTGTGTTTGGGGTTTTTTTGTAATTACACACAAAGTACCCGCATACCAGTGTGTGCCTTTTGTGCATTTGTATGCCCCTGAGATGCAGATAATGAGGCTCTGCTCGGACATGTGATACATATTTCTCCTCATGACAGAGGCTGCAGCATTGTGCCACGGGTAAGGTCAAAGGCCCCACTCCCCCAGCTTCTCTCCATACACGCAGGAAATGAATATTGCTGCTTGGCAGCTAAGTGAATGATGATACATACATGGTTATATGAGGATGCAGACATAATTTGATGCCAGTGTTATGGCCTGAGGTCAGTGTTTCATCCAAAATCACTTACGCACTCGACCAGGAAAGAAAAGAGCTAAATGTGTTTCTTGAAAACAATTTTCTGATTTGATTTTTATTGAATGATTTATTGATTTCGAGAGCTGGTTGACATCTTTGTGTAACTTTTCTAATGTGTTAATTAGTTACATGTGACTAAAATCAAGATTTTTTTTACAATACAGATTTAAAAGAACCAGTTTGCATGTTCTCCCTGTGTGCATGGGTTTTCTCCAGGTTCTCCAGTTTCCTTCCACAGTCCAAAAACATGCAGATTTGGGGATTAGGCAAATTGGACTCTCTAAAGGTGTGAGTGTGAGAGTGGATGGTTGTTCTCTCTATGTGTCCCTGTGATGGACTGGTAACCTGTCCAGGGTTTACCCCGCCTTTCACCCTATGTCAGCTAGGATTGGCAACAGCGACCTCCACGACCCTCATCTGAAGGATAAAGTGGTAGAAGAGGAAAGACGAAAGATCTAAAAAAATTAAAAATTGTTTTACTTGCTGTATAGTATACAGTAGTGATTCTCGAAGTGTGGGCTGCGGCCCCCTAGTGGACTGTGACGGTACTGCAGGTGGGCCATGAAATGAATAAATACAGTAAGTTTTTAATTTTGGGTTTTGTTTTAAATTGCTGTAAAATATGTACGATATATTTGACGAAATACTTATAAGGAAAAAAACAAATCTATGGCCATAGATTGATGTGTTAATTGTATATTGTTAACCTAATATAGCAGGCAATATATATAGCATAGTATTGTGATATCTCATGCGTAAGTCAGCAGGTCAGTGTAATTAAAAACTGTTGTGTGACATGTTTTGTTGCATCTTCCCTAAAAACAAAATAAAAACACAGATCATGTATATATATATATATATAAAATGGTAAAAATTGAGTGATTGATAAGTGTGTAAAAAGGATTGGTCCCATGTCAATTCATGTCATCATTAATTGGTATGTGTGCAAAAATACCTAACTCAAATTAAGTAGTGGGATAGATGTTGGAATAAGCTTTAAGAATATTTTTTAGTTTAAAATTTAATTTGAATTCCAAGATCTTTAATATTTGACTTGGTTTGGGTCTTCAAGGGTTATGGTTTCACACCCATACACAGAGAAAGTGATAGAAAATGAAGAATGTAATCAGAATAACTACCTAGCTGGAGACAAAGAAATATTTGAATTTAAGGTGACGTTTTTCTCAGTTTGGACCACGACAGAATGTGTACATCTACATATATATGCTGAGGATGATGAGCAGAGGAAGAGAACAACGTAGACATGAAGGCAAAACAAAGGACTGTGTCACTAAAAGGTCCCTTTTCATTCCCACAGCCAAGAAAAATGTTGCCCCATTGTACTTTCTAATTCATCGCTCTCTCAGTGTAATCTGTCACTGACAGAGACAATGGGAGTGCATGTCTGCATCCAAGGTAAAAGGCCTATATATCAGTTGAAAGCTTCAGGAATGTATAAGTCATGTGCCTCTAGCCCCCAAAAAATGCCATTAAACATTTGCAGATTCTGTGATAACGTGTAATTGTAATGTCTTCCTACAGCTGTCATCACAACTGATCGTATTCCCTAAGGGACACATTGTATGGACTTGTAAAGTAAACAAAGTATTCTACAGCCATGCATGGAGTAATGAATACATTCAAATTGAGCAACATATTTTTCTCTGAAAAAATGTGATGCAAAGACAGGAAGATCAAAATGCATTGTCAAATACCACCAAAGAAATTTGCAGCTCAACTTTTAGCATTATCTACTCATTCACATATCCCATTTAATTCAAAAGTTAGAAGGAAAGATGATCTTTCATCATCGGGCAGCTATAATTCTTGAAAGAGATTATATGCAGAAAGAGAAGCAGATGTCAAAGTACAAAGATGCTCCATTAAGTGTTTAGTGTGTGTGTGTGTGTGTGTGTGTGCGCAGTCTCGTATGGATGTGAGCTGTTACAGTGCTTAATCCTATTAACTTTTACATTTAAATCGGCCTGCGTCATTCGATAGACCACATTCTCTCTCTCTGTCTCTGTCGCTCACACACACACACATAGTTTCACTGAGACATTATGTCAATTTTATCATGGCATGAAGGTGGGTGTTCCAGTTAATCCAAAAGTATACATATATATATATATGTGTATAAATAAGTGTAATAACACATTTCCTGACAGTTTTCCTTATGAGATTCTGTTGTACGATGAATACACGGACACTAACGTTGTAACTTCCAGTTAACCTTTTTAACTTGTCATCAGAATGAACAAAAACACTGTGCACACAGCAGATCTTAAAGGGCATTCTATGCTCTTTTAATTCAAAAGAAATTAACTATTGACTGGCTCCTTCCAATTTAACAAACTGTTTGCAACAAAATAAGCATCCACTATTCTGTGCCTTGTTAAGTTTGAATTTCAGTAAATGGTTGTGGGTCTGAGGCCACATTACTGTGCATTCACCTCTGTAGATGACTGAAGGTATTCATTTTTTGTGGTATGTTAAGATTTCATTGGCGTTTAAACATTGTTCCCTTTACTGAATCTTCACACTGTGCAACCTCAGATACACCTGAGTCTCAATGTACATGGACAAAGAAGCGATGTTTGAATGAAGCACTGATAAAACTAATTGAATTATGTGATGCATGTAAGAATGTATTTACTTAAAATTAATGAATGGGAAAGCACAACCTAGTCAGGTGTTGAAAGTAATAGTAGCTTTTCCTTAATCCATGCAAAGTATGAAGCTGCACATTTACTGCATCCTCACATTAAATTATCTTTCTAGATGGATGGGTGGATATGTGGGTTGGTGGATGGACAGGTGGGTGGTTGGGTGGATGATGGATGGATGGATAAATAGGTGGGTGGGTGAATGTGTGGGTTGGTGGATGGGTGGAACTATCTTATTGTAAGTGAAGATGAGGGAGCTTTTAAGAACAGACTGTGAATGAGTGCCACAGACCCGCAGCAAGCCTGACATTGTTGTTTCAAAAAAATGTGTTCAGTCCAGTGATGAGGTCACAGAAAAGGTTCAATTGTGTTCAGTGAAGCAAAGCAACGTGGTTCTTCTCAAGACTCAAAATGACTTTTCTAAATCGACTGTGCAACTACGGCTTCACAGCTGCATGTGTCTCGTTTGAAAATATAGTTGATCATTACATTATCCTGTAGCGATGATGACCGAAAAAAGAAAATTCTTTGAGTTATAGAGTTCTCCAGCTGTCCCCATCACATCATTGCCAACTAAACTCATGAGGAGACATTTCCAACCCCCAGCACAAACCTCACGAAGCACGTAACCTTTCTACTTGTGACATCTCTCTACCTACTCCTCCACCTCGTCCAACCTTAGGAATGCTATCACGTCAATTAAAGCCTATCCTCCAGCTATCACGTACCCCAGGGCGGTCAGACAGGCTGCAACAGAAAAGGTCAATCACAGCTTTAGCGATGCTGCGGAGAGAGATAAAGACATAGACAAAATAAGGAGGAGTTTCTTTCATGTTGTTATTGAGAATGACGAGTGGACTTGACAGTAAACAGCAGCTTAACATCTCAAGAAACTACTTTGCACAAGTATAAACCAATCAAATATTAGAAATGTGTTACAATGGCGTTGAGGCTCAACCCCAGGTTGTACATTGTACACTAAAGTATTTATTTTAAATAAAATAATAATTATAAAGAAATTTCAGAAAAGACATTTGCTATTATATTATAGTTAGTTATTATGTATCATCAAATTAGAAGCAAGTTATTGGTTTTGTGACATTTATGAATCACAAGTGACCCTCTCTCACATTGTGTGCACAAATCCATTAAATAATTTTCATAGTCACTGCCCATTTCTCATTTTATTTATTGAAATCCATCCTTCTAACCACAAAATCCATAACAACACATTGCTCTTCATATCAGTGACTCACAGCAGGGATATATATTATTATCATTATTATCATTATTATTATTATTATTATTATTATTATAATTGTTGTTATTATTATTATAATTAGAAACTCATTCAGGAAGACATCCATAAAAAAACACAGCAGATTTCAGCTCCATCAGTCCTGTTAGAGCACTAAAATACAGCATCATCATTTCTATAAATGCAAAGCAGCTTCAACAGCTTTAACTCCAATAACAGACGGTAAAAGCAAATGCACATACTGGAGCCATCACAGACAAGATGGTTGCCTCCTCACAGCATGTTCATTATAACAGTTTGTTCCTCTTCGCATTCATTTGCTGCGTAAAGTTTTCCATCTCTCCAGTCAACCAGACTAGAGAGATGGAAACTCTCCAGTATGGCAGAGGGTAAGAAACAAACTAAGCTGTGTGACGTTGATTATGTCTGCCTCACAGCCCCTTGTGTAATCAGCACTGCTGCCCACATCTAATCTTGTGTGAAGAGCACCCTCCCCACCCCACAGACAAACACACACACACACGCAACCATCAGCCTATTCTGGGATGACTAGTCAAGAAATTTCCCTTTTGATGATGAACTCCTCAACATGGTGATTTGCACTGGAAATGTGTCATTTACATGTGGAAAGCTTCATCAACAGCTGCTGTCGCTCATCAAAAATGACTGCTTGAATCCACTTGAGTGACCAAACAATTGATTAAGGTGACCGTTATCTCTGATTGGTTGGTCATATGATGTTTCCAGTCTGTTATTGCAGAGGGTGTCGTGTGGATTTGATGGACTGTTCATACGCAACATCGTTTGCATGCACACAAAGAAAGTTACGCCATTGTGCATCCACTGCCGCTTTATCTGGGTGTCGGTGTCACACTAAAGTGAAAATGTCAGTGTTTTACTGTTCTCTGGTTACAGCCACTCCCAAATGGTTTTTGACAGAGATATTTTATGTTACTATTTTGCCCATTATAAGAGATAGGGATTTCTCTTTGAAACAAAGCAGCAATGCCATTTGCGACATCATCAGTGGATAGATTCTTACAAAACATTAATGGGAGCACACTTGAGTGATCACCTACCTGTCACAAAGAATTTTAATTGATCCATCAAAAACTGTAGACAGAAAGTTGCTAACAGAAGGACAGACAAACCTACAGATAAACACTGATTAGCATCTCTAGTGAAAACAATAACCTTGGCAGAGGTTATTGTATGGAACAAATACAAAGTTCAAAAACATTTGATGAGTTTGTGTTGCACCAAAATGAAAATATCTCAATATCTCTTTTTAACAACTTTTTTTCCCACACGCATCGAGCAGCAAAGATTCTGTGTGAGAAATAATTTATCGTCTGTGTTTTGATTTTTTTGTAATTGTTTGCATTTATTAATTCACTGAGGCTAAATCTCATGAGCTCCAATGGAAGTGCAACCCCACAAATGCCTTGGTTAAAAACACATCTGGCTCCTTTCATGAATTTTTCCACACATTTCTAGACTCTGCCGGTGAACAACCCAAAAGTATTGTAGTGGCCAACTTGAACTTCATTTCAAAACCACTCAAAGTTATTAGCTGTAGACAGAATACAATGGGCTTGACTCATATGTTCTGCTTCTATTCTTCAATCACCAAGGCACGGAAGAGTCAAGTAAAGGTTTTGCACATTTATTTCCACTTGCCATACATCCAGGTTATAGCACTATTTACCACAGTGCCCTTTATCTAATTACATCAAACGTTCCATGATACTCCATTCATTTCCCTTTAAGAGCAAGTGCTTAAGGCAGACAGTTAACTCCTTTAACTGTTCACAGACTACATGTAATCCTGATTTAATCATCTAAACTAAATTAACTCAATACTGGCTCCTACAAGTATCTTAAGCCACATCGAGGAGCTGCAACAACTCTATGAAAACTAAACAATAGAAAAAGAACAATGTTTAGTTAAAAAATAGGAACTGACATTTGCCAAACACACAAAAGCTGTTGGGAAATCTGAGATCGGCCAGTCAGGGCACAGAGCCAGCCTCTGCTATAAACTTGTGGATGGAGAATCTCTGCATGATGCCCTCTGCATGATGCAAAAAAGGAAAAAAGCATTTTTCTAACACTGATCTTAGCAAACACATAATAATTACAGATTGCTAATTCACCTGCCAATATTGATTAAAGGACATTGTTTGACATATAACCATGCTTTTCCTGTCACGTAGCTCCTTTGTAATAGAAACTTGGTACTTGGAAAAACAAGACGACATTATGCTTTCATTATATGAGGCAGCTCAGTGACACGGCATATTAATGTGACGCTTATATCAACACCTCTGTGGATTTTACTGTACAGTCACATCCAGCATACTCTGGCATGGAGGAATATTGAATTGGTTCTTGTGTGTTTGCCAATGCTGTGAGACTATAATAGATTAGCTTAGTCATGTGTGATGCAAATGGACTGCCATGCACTTGTACATTGTTTGATTATGAATAAAACTTGCAGAGTCTTGGTCTTGCTGGTGTGAGTGACTGCCGCTTTGTTTCAAAGAGCAAGTGAGCGGCAAAAACAAAAGACGTCAAGGCCCTCATTGTCTAAATCTGCTTTGTGAGCCACTGGGGCAACAACAAATGAAACACAGTCAGCAGAGTAAAAGAGAATTAGGAATAAATGGCAATAATCAAGGAAAATTTGCCCTCAGTATCTCAAAGGTCAGGAACAAAGGAAGAAAGTCTCAAACCACACAGATGGCTCTGTAGCTTTAAAGATTTAAAACAATTAACTATCTCTGCACGCGATTGTTGACTCTAGTGCAGCAGGCACATGGTATTTATGCTCCTGTGGAGGTGGCCAAAGGGAGCTGAGGCTTCTGCTCTCACGGTAGGAAAACCGCAGTGTCCACTGGGAGAAGGAGTCCCTGAGATGCTCCTTTGTGTTTAGAAAGGGCTCCCTTTGTTTCCCAATTGTGATTGGATCACTTGAAACATTGATTAATGCCAGAACTTAACAAAGCCATTGATAGAGAAGCAAATATTTATCCTTTTACAAGAAGGTTTACACTAGGAAACCTGTATTAAAAAATGTAAATCTATAACAGGTGACAGTTCAAGGCATGCACTTCACTCAGCTGAACACCACCACTGAACTTGATGAATTTGTCCAGTAAATGCTTCAAAAACATCAGCAACCACAAATTAAGTGGATGTTTAAAGCCATTGTGAATTAATGCATAATGGCATTCTACAGTTTTTCTTAATGGGCTTTTTCTTTTTTTAACTCTACAAAGTTTCTAACCTGATAGAGAGAAGGGTTTTCTCTCTGAAAAGGAAGTTATTTAACTCTGAACAACTCACCACATAAAAATACGCATTCAGTATTGTACAAATCTGCAAAGAAAACTGGACATGTTATTGTGATATACAGTATAAATTAAAGGGGCTTTCTTCTGTAATCCATAGCAGTTGCTCCTAAAAACAGTGCCTTGTCTGACAGCAGCTGCAATTCATTAATGTATTGAATGTCAACGCCGTTCTTCATGGAAACTGGTTGGAAGAAGTGTAGTTTTTGAAGGATTGAGTGTTACGGATGTGTTACACAGAAAAAAATGACACGCAGAAAAAAATTAAAGAGGAGAAGAGAAGCTGGTGTGGGCACTCTATGGTATAATTGTGTGTTGCATGTTTTTAGTTTACCTAATCGCTTTTTAAATGCTTACTTAATCACTCTCACTCCCTGTGCTCATAGTCCAAAAAGCCTCCAGTTTTACTGATTACGCTGTCTTTCCAAACAGACCCTGTGAAACAAACTGGGCTAATGGAACAAACTGTCAATTCAATGCAATTAATCTCATGAAAACTAATCATATATTTTACTGTCTAACAAGATGATGGCAAATCCTCCATCAACATTCAATAGAATTTAAATTCATAGTCACCCTGTCAGATCCTTTTGATGTGTGTGTGAATGGATGCATCTAAACAGCACCAGAGTCTCACAGCATGGCAGTGCATCATCATAAAAATAAGCTCACTGACAGCCAGACTTGCTTGCAGAGCAAAACCTTGCTCTTTTCCAGTGAAGGACCAATGAATGAGAGGCAGCGTGTGTGACAATCGTGAGGTTGGGTGTCAGGGCCTCCACAGAGGAACTCTGACACTATACTAATCAGGGTGGAGGTGGGCAAGTGCATCAAAACCCTAACCCTACACTTGACCTAGGATTGAAAGCAATGAAAGCCTATCTTGGATTAATCTGTTTTGCTCAATCTGTAAGTCCCAGATCACTCCTCAAGCACCAAGGTTTCTGCAATGTCTTGATAAATGTTGGACAAATTGTCAGAACCTTAATTTGTTGTTTTCCGTGCTACTTAGCAAAACTCGGCTGAAAATGGTGTCTGAGATTTGAACATTTTTATCCCTGCAAAACGGCATCATTGACGTCACAAGCATTTTTAGCATGTAACTCAAAGCACTGCAGCTGAATACAACATCACAGAGTAGCTATACTGCATCCGTAGACTGTTAGGATGTGAAGTATCTGACTTAGATGACCACATTAACACAGCTAATTCTTATTTTTGTATATCCTGTTATGAGGCTGGGAAGACGTGCAGTACGCGGCAAATGCAATCCGGAATCCATTAGTCTGACAGCAAGCAAAGGCCCAAAGGAGTTGAGTTGGAGGCCATCACATACACATATATGAAATGAATTTGAATCTAAATAAAACCCAAAAGGGAGTTAACAAAGGGATGCTTAGATCTGATGGGAGTGAACCCAGGTGTTTCCTGTTTCTGAGTATGCGAGAGCTGATGTTGTCATTGTCAAATTTGTTGTCATGCATTGGAAATTTATGTTCAATAGGTAAAAAGAGCATGAGAACATCAGCCTAGGATGTAAAGACCAGGAGTGACAAAAAACAGGCTTTAAATGGCTATGGGAAAACAGGGGCAGGGTTTTCTAGGATTTGGCTTAAGCTCTGTCGGACACCTGCAGGGTCTGAACCAATACTGGCTTGCAACAAAAACATTCTCTTTGTTCTATTCAAACCTTGTGTCAGTGGGAGTCTCTTTCTGCACCATCATCTCGCCACCTGTCGATATTTAAAGAAGGAAGGCCCAGTAAATGACAGGTTTTGACTTTTCAGTTTATATTTGGTCCGATATTAAGTGACAGGTATGAAAGGTGCCTCACACCACAATCAAACAAAATCACAGTTCGGTTCATTTGCAGGGTGAAATCACTTTCTTGGATGGGTCAGAATTTTGTCAGAACTACAGGAAGCTGAGGCTGTCCACAACCCAATGACAGTAATTAGAGAATAAGTGAGCTGCAGAAGCACAGAGGAGAGGAGGAGGATATTCAATCATCATTTGTTTTTCCTAACAAAGAAATTAAAGGCCGCATTAGAAAACGCACACAAAGTTATTTTCTCAGAGGCTGTAAGAGATTGGATCAAAGTCAAGTGTATGGAGACGCAGCAAATGGAGATAATGATGGCAGTGTGCTCACAGAATTGTAAAACCAGACTAGACAAGATTAACCAGATCAAATATATTTGACACCCCCCCCACAATCTCTCTCTCTATAAATAACTCTGAGTCTATTTAAGTTTGCAGATGTATGAGAAGAAACAGACAAAAGAGTGGGTCTAGATTACATTAAATTGAAGGTACCCAAATGATGAAAGCCAATTTCTTGACTTAAGTAAACTCATTAAGAAGAGGCCCTGTAAATAGCACTCAGCTTTGAAGTTGCACAATATGGTCTGCTTCTTTCCTGCTGTCCTCGTCTCTTTGTTGCTCCCACTGGCATACTGTCTGAAACAACATCTCCATCATGTAACTGGAGAACAGCTGGATCAACATCGCCTTATTGTTGGCAGATAATTAAACGAAAACACATCCTGATGGACTGGAATATTAGTGCACAAAGCCACGTTTTGCAATCAAAGCAGTCTGTGGCAGATAGCTGCCTGGTGGTGTTGTGTTATGACAGGTTCTTACAAAGCACGATGATGAACTCATCGAGAGAGAGGCAGTGCACTCGTCTGGATCTAGGACAGTCAGCGGCTTGAAGTGAGAGAAGGGTCTGCTTCATAAGGCAGCTGCTAGTAATGAGGTTACTGTAGCCTCCTGCTCAATACACAGAGGGGATCCTCCTCCTTTTACTGCTATTCCTCATCATTAGTAGGTTCAGGCCAAGCTGCAACTTGCACTGCAGCTATAGAGGTAGTAATGACTCGGGGTGGCTCTGCAAGAGGTGCTTCACTGCCCACATTCACTACATTCTCCAGTTTTTCTTAATGGGCAGGTAATGGGGAAAGAGCAAAGTGGCCACTGAGGCACATAGAGAGCTTTTGTTCTGCCAGGATATGAAGAGTTATCAAAGTGACAGAACACAATAGTGGAAGCAGAGGAAGAGTTCAGCCCGAGGCTGAGCTTTACCCCCCTTGTCATCATAAAACCGTTTTTGTCCTTCAAACCTGCCCTCTCTTGCCATCATGACCACCCTATGTGGTGGAAGAGGAGATATGCGGCAGCCATCATTGTATGGGTTTGTTTTGACTTGCTCTGCACCCATCAATGTGTGCTCGTCTTTTTTTACTGACATCTCTTGCATTTCTTACCAAACATGGCACTGCACTGACCCCTCCCTTCTCTCCTGATTTACTGGAGAATAACGTGATGTCTGCACCATCCGTTGTAGTTTGGTGATCTTTCAGCATCGTCTCTGTTGTCTCTTTACTTTGCTTCCTCAAAGTCATTTGTTACTCATAGTGAGAGGTGTACAGCAGCAGGCCCTCTTCCCTGACTTTAATGTCAGCTTTTTCATATACATTACCCTCTAACTGGTGGCTGCTGGTAAAATTACAGTCCCAATGTCAGCACTGCAGATCTCAGTGAGCACCGAGGAGGAAATGAGTTCATGAGTTTGGCTCATGAAAGGGGACTTAGGCTCAAGAAGCTAAATTTGTGATAGTCGATTATATGGAGTGTGATGATGTTTCTTGATTGAAATTGTGTCCCCTTGATTACATCAGCATGGTATGGGTCTAATCTGGGAATCAATTTTACATATTTATCGTTCCCTTCCTTATTAAATCAGACCATTGGGTTTCTTTTTATGTCTGTGAAGATTCTTAGTCATTTCAAAATGTAATATGAAGACAATTGGACTTGCATGTGAAGCCTACAGGTGTTCCACCCATCTTCTCGCTTCTTTTCCAGCCGACTGGTGTGGAATTCTGGGTATTTAACCTCCTGTGGGATCATCAACACCTTGACAGCTGTTGATGTCACATGTGTCACATAAGTTGTGGTGTGTGTGAGTGTTAAGTAGTCCAGGGAGAGATCTCAGGAAGGCATCACAAGTGGATAATGAGTGATGTCATGAAACACAGACTCAGTTTAGTGACGATAATTCTCGTTTGACACAGAGGACCTTTGTCACCACCCCTTGCTCTCTTTATGCCTAAGAGTTTAGTACTCTGTTCAACACAGTGAGGGGTGCATAGGCATGTGCACTTGTGAAAAACAAAACTAAAAATTACAACACAGAAGAGCCAATTCATCTGGTCAGGACTCAGCAGTCCACCTGTACAGCTAAAGGACAAAATATGTTCATTTGAGGGCATCGATGAAAAAAATCAAGTAATTACTAACCACAAAATGGTGATGTAACACCACATGATAAAACACGTGAAAATATCACACCTGCTTTAAGGTGCTCAGAGTGTGTCATTACTCATGGATGACAGATTGCACTGAGGAGCAAATTCATATGAGGAATTGCTGAATTGCAGGTATTTCATAGGTTTGCCTTTTTCCTACAATAGCTCACAGATGGCTCATGTGTTTCTGGTCTGAAGCTACAGTGCAAAGAATGATTAAGGAGAGCACTGAATGACTTTCACAGCTAAAATAGAATTGCACCTTTAGTCAGGCTTTGCTGCCAGGTCAGATCCTTTGGGCATCTGTATAAGCTAAAGAATTCAGACAAGGGAACTTTAATTAATTTGCATAAAAACATTCGAAAAGATAAAAATGTATCAAGGCAAGCTTGTCCCAGATAATCTAGACTATTCATAACATAGCAGCACATCAGAAATACAATTTGGTCCTAAACCATTCTTTGCTTAATAAACCAACAGGAGTATTTTATAAGCAGACCTTTATATAGAACTGGGATATGATCCACTTTCTTAGAGTGTTCTTTTATTTGGTCAGAAAACCAACTGACACCAATTAACATTTGGCTTTGGTCAGAATTGGGAGCAGATGCAACCAGTTCTCCACTCTCAGATCAAATGTCAATAGTTATATGTCATCTAAAATCATAAATTTGTCAGTGTTTGAAAGAGGGACCGAAGAAAAAGATATAAGGAACCCATTCAGATGAAGCCTTGCAATGACATCATTAAAGAAGATGGGAACAGCAGCTGTAATAATCTAGATGGCTTTAAGCGTGATGAAGATATGAAGATGGTGAATGCTCACAGGCATTTGTTGTTATTGGTGCTGGTTGGACTGGCACTGATAAACACCTCAGCATTCAGGGAGCTGACTGTTCAACAGATCAATAAAGTCTTGTTTCAGCATTACAAGCAGCCAATTCACATCATTTCTGCCTGTTTGCAATGTGATGCTTTTTTGAATGTGCTGTCAACATGTGCAGAATTCCCTCAGAGACCCTATATTGGAAATTAATAATTAAGTGTTTTTATTGCACATGCTTTATATTTACAGCCAAATCAAAGACAATCGGACATGGAGTTTGGGAGATGCAACTATGACTGTGTCTACCTCTAGAATGTGAGATTGTGAGATTGGAAATGTTCAGCCCCTGAATGCTTTGGCTTTGTCCTAACAGAGATTTTCAGAGGACTGGCACTCGTAAATGTATTACCTGGTACACAGTGATCCTGCTTCTTGAAAGACTTGTTGGTACTCAAAGGTGGACAAAGGTTTTGAGGCTTTGATTTCACAGACAAGTGCTGTTGTTTCCATGGTGTCTGTTTACCAAAACGTTCAATTCCAGACCAAAAATCTGGTTCTGAATATATATATATATATACACATATGTATATATATATATATATTGCATATATCCATCCACACACAGAGAGAACATGCAAACTCCACACAGAAAGGCCTAGATCTGGATGCAAACCTTATTGCTGTTTTTGGGCTACACCACTAATCACTTCCATTCAATGGGTAATTCCCATTACTACTGTAACAATAACTGTTGCCACATCTGTCAAGACTGAAATCTTTATTCAATAAATCTCATGTCTCAACAGCTGTTTCAGCTACATCAACAAAGAAAGGGAATTTGTCGCGGACTCTGGTTTATCAAAATCTTACATTTCTCTTATGACAGTCATTATCTTTTGTTGTTGCATCAGGATGGAATTTGTTTAGCAGATGACTGACATTATGTTTGGAATATTTGGAAGAAGATTATGACATGTAAATAGCAATTATTTAAAAGCATCCCTCCCTGATAAAGCGCTGATGATAAGGGGACACAAGCTTTTAAGTCTAGCTTTAAGTATTTGACAGTTCACCACAGGGTAGATGGTCATAGCCAGTGAAATGAAAGTCTGTTCGTTGTCCTTGTGACTGACATGACCATAAAAAAACATCCTCAGATGCTGTGGATCGCTTTAAAGCTTTATCTTCTTCCTCTGTCAGCAGACATGAGAAGACTTCAAGGGAAGAAATGAGTCATCTCTTGCTAAAAAGAGAACAAACCATATTACTTGGTTCTGTAGTACCTGATAGTGAAGCTGTCTCCAGAGAAAACAGCTTCAGGGGAAGGAGAGAGAAGAAGGGCAGTGAGACAGTAAATACAGCAGGTCCTGAGAGGGCTTGTAAATGTGAATAAGATGATATTGATGCAAGTGTTACATTATATAACAGCAGAGCATCACTAACTACAAGTTAGTAATGGTTTGCTCATTTAAAGAGCCATAAATGACAGTTTAATTTATTTTGAATCCTATTATCCTCTCCATACATCCTCACATGTGCTGTACTCCCAGTCAGACCGCAGATATCTGTGTCCAGTATATATTCTCCTGTAAGTAGCTTGATTTATGCATCATAAAAATGTTAATACATGCAGTTTTTTTTTCATTCCCATGAGAAATGGGAATGCATTATCCACTACTCACAGTGATTAACCATAACATGAGAGTCCTCAGCAAAATCCTTGTGTTTTTTTTGCCAATTTCCAATTTTCGTCAAAAGCATTTTGAGAGTTTACCTAAACACCAGGCTGTCTATAATCAATATCAGGGGCCACTTCTTACACCAAAGTCCACACTTCCTGAGTCACTTCAACCACCAGTATTTGCAGTCAAATGAGAACACTGTCCAGTGTGCATACATATTAATGTGTCAAACATACATCCTGAGGTGTAGGATGGCACTGGTCCCCAGACTCGGGTCCTTCCTTTTACATCCTAACTTAAGATTGACATGTTTTTTTTACATGCTCTGTGATCCTCCATTAATGTTTTATGAGCAGCAGCCTGTGTTTCATGGCCATGTTTCAACATGAGCCTATAGCGTCCATAGGGATTACATAAACATTGCTCCATCCAAGTTGAAAGGTTTAGTATGAGAATCGTGTTGCGGTCTTTTTTTTTTTTCTGGCAATGAATATAAATTTTCTATAGAAAGGGTGAAGGAGCTCCTAAACGAGTCAGGCATCCTCATCCTTGTGTGTATTTATTTGTCTCCTGGATGCAAAGACACGAGCCAGTTCATTGTGAACAGATGCATTCTTTAGTGAATCATTCACAAAATTAAAGGAATCCCTATCTCTTGTAATGGGCAAAACTATAAGAAATCATATCTCTGTCCAAACTCATTTTAACAAATTTGGTATATGTATGCCAAATCAGACACTTTACCATCAGCCTACATTTCATCTGGATCTGATCCAGATTATGGATTTAGTAGGAACAAAAGTTCAGATGCGTACTGTATCTCAGCAACATCTTAACAGATCAGGATGAATTTTGTCCTGCTTATGACGGTAATAGCTATAAGCAGGCACAATTACAGAAAGTCCTCTGGATAAGGTGGATCAAAATGTAAACATTTCATAGTGATTAAGGACCCGGGGACTGTATTCAAATCTATAGAACAAGTACATCCCCCCAGAATATGCAGTTGGGATTGACAGAGTACTCTTGCTCTGTGTGTCTGTTTGTGTATTTCTCTCTGTTTATCTAAATGTGTGTGTGTGTGTGTGTGTGTATGCATGCATGCGTGCCCATGTATTTGTTATCTCTTAAGGACCCTTTGGCATAAATACTGACAGTGGCAGAATCTCATTTATGTAACCCTGGATTATGGTTTAACATTTGAATCATGGTTAGGTTGTGGTTAGGGTTAGGCTTTGAATATCGTAAAATAACTTGTTGTTGTGGCGCTCACTATAAATAAAGCAATGTATAGGCACTGACAAATGCAAATATACTAATTGGTTCTTTGAGAAACTGCAGCAGGTCAGGGGATAACAGCTGATGAGGTCTATGATAGACCAGGAAATACACTGTGTTCAAGTCGTGGCAGAAAAAACAGGAAAGGGAAAACAAAATCCTCCACCTGCTTACTAATTTGTTCTCCGATTCACTGAGAGTCCTGTGTATCACAGCAACGGAGAAGCGGCGAGATGTATAGGTAAAATGGTGACTGCTCAGGCGTAAAAAATAAGAAGCTTGCAAAAATATAATTAAATGTTAAATGTTAAGTTGCATACATAGAAATACTATTGTAAAATAATGCAATTGCAAAAGTGAAAGTGTGTAGTTTGTTGGTGTAATGTAGTCTATGTAAAGTGCAGTACATGAGGTACATGGGGGGGGGTTGTTATTGGGAAATTGGCAACCCTAGTTCACACATGCAAAAGAATGGGGCCACGTGTGTTCCCAAAACCACATCTGATACATCCTGGATAAATTGGGTGTATTTGGATCACACTGGAAAGATGTTAATACCAAGCCTGAACTTTAACTGCCCAAAAGCTGATAGTCATGTGGTGATACAAAGCCAACTTGACCTGAGTAATCAAACTCAGAATGTATTTGGGTTGGGTTGAAGCCTGACATGGTCTATAGTAGTTAAATGTTGAAATATGGCCGCTGAAGCCTCCTTTGTTGAATGAGGGATTTAAAGTATCACAGAGGCTTAAGAGAGACCTGTCTGTCACAGTACTCTGGCAGACAGTCCTGACTGGCAAATACTTTTGTACAGATTACCAGCTAAGCACAGCAGTCTGTGAGGGGAAATCAGTACAAATAGAATAAGCTGATTCACGCTAACACTTTAAAGCTGAAGTGATTATGGGGCTTCTAGTGAAATAAATTAGATTGATGTTCTCATATTTGGCTTTATATAGTATGTGTCTCAAAGTGTCAGACATTTACAGTACCTTTTGAGAAAAGCAGCTATTTAATATATTTCCACAGCTTCAAAAATAGTGTCACATCAATTGGCGCCATGTGTTTATCATACATACATCATCCTTCGTCTTTCAGTGAGAGAGCAAATAAAAATGCCTGACTATTCCTTTAACTTTAACGGCAACAGTGACACAATCTATCATCAATAGGAAACTTGATTGTTTCGATAAGAAGTCAAAGTGTGAAAGTAATTTCACACTTTGATTATCCGTACAAATGTGATAAATATTAATATATTACACGCACAAAGACATCATTTAAAAGCAGACTATAATTAGATCAGTGGCCTGCACGTTTGTTGTGGAGAAACAAAGGCATTTTCATGGTTGTAATTATGAGGACTTTAGAATAAGCACAATTATTCAGTGACCTGAATCTGAATTTGCCTATTTACAGTTTTTGGGCTTCAGGAGTTAGATCGTGTCTAGAGCTACGACATGTTTATTAGGCTGGCAATGACTTAATGTCACTTTTCATTTTTCAAGTCTTTATCAGCCACTTTGAGAACATGAGAGGGTTATAAATGCACCTCCCGGAGACACCCCATGGTGTGTGTGTAGTTATACTGATTTTTAAAATCAGATGATTTATGTTGGCAATCATCAAAAAAATCTCTCGTCTTAGACATAGCACTGCTGCAAAGACAGTGCAGGCTGCTGCAATCGAGACAGAGAGTTATGAGAAGCCGTAAACACGGCAGATTCTATAAATTACTTTAAGACAACATCAGGTTGCAGTTTTCTGTGATATTATGAATAGCTGCCAACATTACCCATTCATTATAAGAAGCAATGCCCATAGAGTATGAAAGCCAGTAAATAGTGTCAGCTGAAATGGCAGCCATAAAATTGAAGACCTACGGCAACATTTATAGGTGTTAGCTTAGCTTATCCAGAGTATTACATCTGTAGTGCTAATGATCCTATTACACACTCAGCCTCGGTGTGTGTGTGTACTTGTATGCGTTACCTCTGTAGGACATTTCTGGCATGAACACTGACCTTGTCAGGACAAGTAGTTGTTATGGGTATCAAAACCTGGTCCTAATGAAGCAGAACCAAATTTCTCAGCAACTGATTAAGGGCTAAGATTTGAATTGTCATTAGGCTTAGGCATTAACTGGTAATGGTTAAGGTTAGGGATAATGGGGGGTATTGTGGTTCGTATAAATGTAGTATAAATAAACTGAACAGGTAATTACATCTGTACAGGTGATCCATCTCAAACAACAAAGGCATGCATTATTGTCCAGACTAATGATAAGTAAAATTACATTCGTAATGGAGCACTGCTTTCACATTTTCCTCTGCAGCATTCATGGGACACTAATGAAATAATCCATACTGGATTTCATGTGTCATTGCTTCTACATCAGAAAGCTTCTTGGAGATTAAATACTGCCAGGACATGGCTCGCCCAGACTGTCAGTCATTTTAATCTGTGGTGTCAAACAAGATTCTGGTGAATGTTGAAGTAAAACAGAATTTCCACAGTATAATTACTGTACACAAAAGCCTTTGACATAAACAAGGCTTTTTTATTGTTCTGGTTGGTAGTAGTTTGTTGTATTTTATTCTTTGCAAAATGGTGTGTCAGAGAGGATGTGGAGATGTGACAACCATTATTCTAGGAAAAAGCAGATCACTTCTCTTCGTTGTGTCTGGGACGTTGAAACCTTGCAGTAGGTGTGAAACGGTCAGCAGAACAATAAGGTAATAAAGGTCTCTTAGCTTCTCAGAAAAGGTATCATAGCAATGTCACATGTTTATATATCTAGGCAAAAAGCAAAGACAGCATAGAAACAGTAAGAACATAATGCAAGATAAAATATTTCCATTACACTAGATACAATATTTACATAATGCCCTTACAGTGACTTCCCATGATACATTTTATATTAACTTAGTTTTTTGATGATATGATTTCAAGTGTCAGTTGATCAAAGGTTGATTTTTGACACCAGCTGTTTCTCCCCAAAAGAGTCCCAAGTCTGAAGATGGCCAAAAACTGGTCAGAAAGTTCAGACATTTAAAAACATTCTTTCAGCTTTTAAGAAGTTCTTACATTGAAGAAGCAGACAATTATTGGTTTCTTAGATGACAGATTCCTCATTATAACTAGCTGACTGTACACAGTGACTCTGAAGGCAGCAATTTAGGAGAAAGACAAACAATCTTCAGTGAGACAATCTATTGAGTCAGAATAAAGCATTCTCAGTGTTTCTTTCACACACACACACACACTTTCAAGCTGAAGCAACATTGCATAACTTTTACTCATCTTCAGATTTGCATCAGTGCCTGTAAAACCCACCTCTTAGATTAACTTTGCAGAAAAAGCCTTAGTTTGGAAGCTGGGATGATGTAATTAAAATGTCTGAGCCTAGAGATATAACTAACATTTAAGTCCTCTGCCACCACCAACAACTATGATTTCAAGATACCATTTGAAACATGCCACTGTAAATCTCCTCTGTGAATAATTAATATCTTCCTGAACAGTCACATGGATGACGCTGCTCTGTTAGTGGAGTTAACAATTTGAGACACTTAAGTCAGATGTTGCTAATTCATATTCCTGTCTTAGATATTGCACTGTGTTTGCCAGGAAAACAAAAGTTGTAAAATGTAATTGAACTACTCAGAACTATTACTCCACTCTGCCAAGTGCTGCCAACACATTTATAAAAATAATAGAAAATTACGAGCCAGTTTAGGGGGGGAAAAAAAAGATTGACCCAAAATAAGCGAGCAGCCTGGCACAGACTGTGAGCCAGCACAAACTGACTGTGTGCCTGGTGGAAAATATCCTTGGCACTGGTGGCTCCCACAATACCTGCGCATACGGCATAGAAAGAACATCCAGCACTGCCCAACTGGCTTCATCTGCCATTCAAGAAGAAAAATGAAAAAAAAAACTAACAAATGTTTATGCTGAGCTTTTCCGATTCATCCTTGGCCGTTTGAAGCCACTTTGCTTCTGGCAGCGCTTTAGAAAAACATGTTGTTCATTTATACAGAGCAAGTCTAAGCCACTGAGTGGGCTCAGGTGGCATTGGGGAGTTTATTAGAAAACATTAGGCTTTCAGAGGAACTCTGGGCACATGCATTTTTCTGGCGTGTGGAAAAAGCTTAATAAACGCAGCCAAAACGGCTTCCAGGTTGGTCTGAATGTCCTGTCTAAACTGGAGGCTTCACACAAATGGATGTGACAAAGTGTAGTCTTCTCTCCCTCTCTCTCTCTTTCTCTCCCCCCTCCCCTCTCTCCCTCTCTGGTCAGCAAATTTTAATTACAGAAGGACAAGTCCATGGCTGAGATGAAATATGCAGTCTCCTGTGACAGTGGTCATTCTGTTACATCCATTCTTCTTCAGATGATTAATAGAGTGTGTTATGTACAGTCGTGTGGCTGTGGGTAAACTGTGAATCTATGAGTAAAAGGCAGTGGATTCTGCAGTCCAGCATTTGTCGAGATGGAATGAATGACAATATAGGCTGGCTAAATTGATTTGACCTGTTATATAAACATTTTTTTACTGTTATGCAATGTGGCTGTGCCACTTGTCTGTGGTCTGTGGTTGGTGTTCACAATGAAGCCTTAGTCTATAAGTTTCCGTAAGTTTTGCATAAATTAAATCAAAATAAAACAAAATAAAGGGAGGCAAAAACAGACCAAAGGCAGGAGGAGAGGATTAAGACAAAAACAGGCGAAAAAAACAATACCTTAAACACTTGGAACTGGAACTGGAACAGGAACATGAACATGAACATGAGCATAGGGAGCAGGAAAGCAAAACAGATCCAAGTATAACACAACAGATGAAGCAGAGATGCAGAGGGAGCACAGAGACTAGAGCCCCGGGCATCATGTCTCAGTTTGTCTGCACCATCATGTTTGCAGGAAATGTTTCGGCACTAGTGCTGGATTCAAGCCGGCAGTTTACTGTGCAGTTTAAATCCACGGAGATCAAGTAATATAGTTCAAAACTTGACAGACTGAATATATCTGACCCTGAATAATATGTAAAGTATGTAAACAAAGCAGAGTGAACATTATTCTACCATCGACCACAGTAGTCCAACATTTCTGATAAACATCCCCTCATTGCCACAGCAGAGTTTAGCTGGATTCTCAAAATATTCAAACATGTTTGCAACAGATTTCTGTGCCAACCAGCCATGTCGACTGTCTGGTGCAGACTCAGTGAATCATGGGTAAAAATCAACTATCTATTATAACTTTGATATGATATCTATGATAACTACAATTATCAACTTATCACTATTTCAAATTACAATTATATTATTATTACGTTGTGTTTGAAAAATTGTAATTGACCCTCCCAAAAAGCTCCTGTCCTCAACGATAATAGCCAGAACTAAGTGAAGAAAAATTCGGGCTCCTCCTTTATTCTCTGATGATGTTGGGCTACATATATGAAAGTGACTAATAGATAGTGTAGAAAATGAAACAGCAAATTATACAGTCTGTATAGTGTGCTCTGTGACATAGTCTGTCATCATATTGTGGACAAATACTGCCGTGGACAACCATGCTCATCATTGTTTACAATTAACTGTCTACATTGTGCAGTGACCCTCGTCTCATCACCATAGTCTTGTGAAAATGTCCCAAGTTGATGTTTTGTTGTGGGACAGCACCACACACTTTAGTATTTCCATCGTCATAAGATAAAGTCTGTTCTATAAGATGCCCTGGACTAAAAAACACTGAGTTGACCAACTGTCCTGACACAAGTCATTGTTGATTTCACTGTTGTAGGGGAAAGACTCTAGGGCTGCAGATAAGACTGTTGCCATGGTCCTGAAGGAGATACCAAGTAAGGCGTCATCAGAAGGGAAGCCCCTCCTCACTGTGACTACCAAGGTGGGCAGAACCATTTCAGAAACCTCCCCACCCTCCCTCCCTGCCTCCAAGTGGAACGTCCTCCTCTGCTGAACATACTGAAAAAATAGCAAAGCTTTCAATGTCCCATGACTGACCTCCGCTGTCTTACTTAAGCTTTATGACTGCTGTATCCAACAGTGACGCAACAGTTATTTAATTTCCAGCTGCTCTATGGGGTATAAAACCCTTCTACAGCGTCACTCCATTTACAACAACAGTGAATAATGCGATCAAGACACAGCCTCAAATTGCTGCAGTTATCAATTATCTTTTTTAATTAGTCTTTGAATGATTTATAGTGCACTTCTACTCACCATATAATGTAAGTGTGGAACTGTATGAGGTTGATTTAGCAGAAGGTCAACACAAATTCCTAATCAGGTCAGAAAAAAAGCAAAAAAAAAAACAACTCAAAAACCTTTTACACCTCATAAGCAGCTAATCGTCAGCACAAACATTGAATTAATACATTTCCAAAAATGTCATACCACAAAGCATGACACTGAGCTAAGGTGTATAAAATACTGCAGCAAACGGCTGTGCTCGCTTTTTGCTTCTCTTTTGCTGATGTTAGAGCAGTTTTGTTGCTCGGTCATTTTTTTTACTCTGTGTGTGTGTGTGTGTGTGTGTGCGTCCTCTTATATCTGCCTGTGTTTGATTATCCTGTAGCATGCTTTTTACAAGTTTGTCTGCTTTAATAAGCTGAGGTAAAGTTACCACTAAAGTTGAGGGGGTTTTAAAATGGTGGTTGATGGTATCAGTCATGCTGGTGAATTTGATGCTGCTTTATATATAATAAAAAAACAACTTCTAAATATAGATACGCAGTGGCATCCATCTGACAACAGACACCACTGACATACAACACAACCTGACACAAATGTCATTGTTACTTCTCTGACATTGGATTGTTACTGCATGTCACCGCTGTGAAAAATAACGTAAATGTACACTTTCTTCACTTTTTTCCCCTCCATGAGCAACAGTGGTTTGAGGGACACCAGTAGTGCTGCTGTGTTTGAACCGTGTGGGATTGCACTGAGATTGAAAATTCTCTAGCTCATGGGAATTCAAATAATGAGTCTCATTTTGTTGAAAATACACACAGAGACCTGCTCATGCACTGATATCTCCATCTAGCACAGAATGTACCAGACATGTTTAAAATTACATTACCATCAAAATGAATTATCAAAAATAAATCTGACCATTTATCTTAAAGTGGATTTGTGTGGAACTATTTTAAAATTCAGTGATATATCCTACTTTTTTTATTTATTAATATATGTTTATTTCAGTCATGTCAGTTAGATCAATCGTCATCACACATCATCTTAATGTAGTTCACACAATACACACAACCGAAAGGGAAAGCGGGAGAAGAAAAAGCTTATCTAGTTCCGCCCCCATTACCCACAGAATACATACATATATTTTCATCATGCAATACATCATTTTTCTTTTTCTTATGACATTTTGACAAAAACATGTTTCAGCAGCAGGTAGCACTCAGAGATGTAGTCTAGCTCTAGACAGTCAATCAGACTCCATGTATGTCTGTACATGTGTCCATAATATTCCGTCGTGAGTGACAGTCTCGATTTGTTGCCTGGCATGTTACAACGTCCCAAAGTCACAAAGTGATCCAATCAGTAGAGGTCAATTCATCAGGTTAACTATTAACTTGGATGGTGTGAGAGCCCGTTTTGTTTTGTTTTTTTTGTTTTTTCATCCATAATTTGACAACATTATATGTCTAAAATTCATTCTCCTGTTTTACATTTCATGAAATTGGTTTGGGCCACATGGCGGAGAGGTGGCTAGCACTGTTACCTCAGAACAAGAAGGCCTTTCTGTGTTGAGTTTGCATGTTCTCCTTGTGGCGTGTGCGTTTTATCTGTGTTCTCTGGTTTTCTACCACAGTCCAAAACATGCAGAGGTCAATTGGACACTCTAAAGCAGGGGTGTCAAACTCATTTTTGTTCAGGGGCCACATACAGCACAATTTGAGCTCAAGGGGGCCGGACCAGTAAAAATAGCAAAATAATAAAATAATAACCTATGAACAACAAGAACTCCTTTGTTTTTTCTCCTTTGTTTTACATTTACTGAAGGATAATTTTACAAAACATGAAATTTCTTGAGAAATAAGTGCAATTTCAACAATATCATGCCTAAATTTACTATTTACACAGCACACTGGATCTATAAAGGCACAAACATTTAGTCACGGGTATCTGGAGCATTTGACATTACGTTTAGATTAGTGTGAAATTTTAACAAATTCATCCTGCGGGCCAGATTGGACCCTCTGGCGGGCCGGTTCTGGCCCCCGGGTTGTATGTTTGACACCCCTGCTCTAAAGTGACTGTGGGTGTGAATGTGAGAGTGAAAGGTTGTTTGAATCTGTATGGTGGCCCTGTGATGAGTTCATCACAGGGCCACCATACAGGTTAGTATGGTGTCTTTGTATGGTGACCTGTTTGGGGTGTACATGTCCAGTCAGTTTTTTTAAGTATTAAATAATGTCTGAACTGAGTACAGCAATCCTCTGGACTGCAACTGTAGTGTCTAACCAACCACAAAATATGGTTTTCACATGACCAGATATTAGTCTTGACTGGAGCCATCTCTGGTGGCTGAGGTGGCTGCAGTTCGAGAGGCACTATGTCCCAGTTTGATGTCACTTAGTAAGTGACAGAGGCTAAGTGGCAGACTGTGGCTCCTCACGCCATATGTCAAGCCTATTTGTAAAGTGCAATACGTCTCAATGGGCTTTACAGAGTCAACTTTACAAACTCCCTGAAAAGTTCAGGGAAACATGGAAACCAATGGAAAATGGAAAAAAAAAATGCAGCGTGAAAAGAGACATCAACAAAGAAAATTCATTCACTGTCACTGGTATGATACAGTAATCTGTGAATATTGCCCTTACTTTACAACCACAGATAAACTGAATTCCAGAGTAAAAGAGCTGCAAATAATGAAACACTAAACCAAAGGGAACTTGGGGATGGTATTACTTCATCTGACACTGATTTCCTGCTGAAAGGAAATGCCTTGTGATAGTCTATATCTTTTTTGCCGCAAAAAAGCAAAACCAACAGTATTACCTGTATAGCTGAAGCTGAAGCTTATTCTTCTCGGCCAAAGACCTAATTAGTCACATTGTACTGGGTGACATGTTCTTTCACAATAAAATTTAAAATTGCAGTTGCCACTTTAGAACTTCTCTTCCACAACTGTATGCAGCTGTTTCAATTTGAGATTGAACTCCAGTCCATGGGTGTGTCCTCAAGTAGCTTCAATGAGGTTTCTGCTGGAAATTGACTTAGTGGTTAAAGCATTGTGATTGACACAGGTTTGACACGTTAGACTTTTATTGCCTAGCCCTTCACTACTTTACTAACACGTGCATATTTGAGTTGAAAACCACCAGTACTAAAAACATACCTATGTATTCAGGAGTTGGCCAAAATGACCCATAGTGACATTTCAGTTGGAGGACAGGTTGCTCGATTTACTAGTGCCTACTTGTGCTTCCGCCTTGCTATGGTATAATATGCATCAGCTATTGTTTACAGTATGGGAATGTTGCCGCCAACATGATATATAAACACAGAGGAAGTCATGTGGAGCTGACATGCTTAATAGATATTGTGTGAACTCATTTGGCAATGGTTTAAACATACAGCACAATATATTGTTCTAGAATATTAACATACCTTTTTAGAGGTATATAACTGTGACCTGATTTAAAAGATGAATGTCTTGAGTGTAAATGGCTTTGGGCCATGTGCTACAGACAGGTCAACACAGAGAAACAGATTACTATAATCAGGATGATTTTTTCATGTTCATTGTAAAATAACACAGAATAAAACTAATCTTACACCACAAAAGGAAATGACTAATTTTCAAGTTTGCAGCATTAAGACTAAATGTTAAGCCCTTTCTGCTGACTCATAAAATACCCAGTGAACTCGAGTGTGCAGGCCCATGGGAGCACAAACAGCTCATTGCCACCAGCATTAACAACTCCTACTCCTGTAAAACAGAGAAGCTTTGAGGATTAGTGATATTAGAAAATAATTATTTTCCTTATTATAAAATATACAAATGGGGAAGCTTTAGAATTACATGTGATTTAATTCTTGATCATAACATGGAAATTTCACATACATAAACCTTGGCTGTAATTCTTCCTTCAGACAATCCCTAACTTACCCTCCAGGTTATATCTAACACAACAACTTTTATTCTTTTACTTTGAACCCATGTTTCCCTATGTCAACTGTTTTTACCTCCTGTCCTCCACTGCCCTCAAGGTGCTGACAAGATTAACTTGAATACAGTTCCCTTGACAGCATCTTCTAAGAGACATCTTGGAATCAAGCCCAAGTGGCACAATTAACTCAAGTTTTCCATTACGTAATTTTCTAGATTACTTGTTAAAGTACTTGTAAACAAATCGCCAAAGTGTTTTGCACTGGAGAGAATGAAAAAGGTATAACTTGGGGTGAACAAAGAACAGAAAGGAGACAGCAAGGGGAAATGGCAACCTCATTGTAGTGAGATTAATGGGCAAACAGAAAGCTTTTCTCTTGGGTTAAGAGTGAACCTATAATTGGCATTTGTATGCCACTTACCACCGAAAAGCCTGACGCATTTCCCAGATGAATGAGGTAGATCTACTGTCCCCATTTTCCGGATGATTGGAAGAGGAAAATGCCGAGGTCTCCTTTTTTCAAACCCATTATTTAAAATTGGCCCCCACGGCAATCACAGGAAGTGCTTAGAAGAAAATCTACACTGATCGCTTATGGTTCGCTGCAGATAGCACAGTGTCCAGGCACACTGTATGTGCAGACAGGACCATGATCTTCACTGTCATGAATCAATGTGAAGGCGTAACTGATCAAAAGTGACTGAAACGTGAGCTTTAAAGGAACTAAACATACAAATCAGACTGACTGTGTTCTTATTATTAGACATGACCTACAACAGTTATTGGCTTTATTTAGTGAAAGAGTCAACAGCCACACTCCTGTGAGGTCACTGACACATAAAGAACTATTGCTGGATTCTAACATCATGATGTTATTGGAAAACTTACTATCTTATTTTACGCATCAGTTCAAATAATCAGTTAATAAAAATAGCCCTAACTAATTGCTAATCACTTCACCTGTCAGTGCACAGTGTTTGCATATTTGGGAGCATACCAATCAGTGAGCTGAACACCACTCATTTTCAGTTGTTTGAATGTTTGTAGTGTTTGGCTAAAACAGTGACAGTAAAAGAATATTATTTAGTTTGAGGAAGGCTTTCTTCAGTACCACAGTGAAACAGGGGAAGCTCATTTCAGGCCCATGTATTTATACATAAATTCTTACATGAATGAAACAAATAACTAGAACAAGGAAACATGAAATGCTATAATAGCATTTTTATTTACAGTGTATATGTACAAATGAAAATGGGCTATATTGACGACCAGCTATTTGTCTATGGACTTCATCCACACAGCACAGGAGGTGGAAAAAGCTCCGCTGTTGTTTATGTTTTGGCAGCGCTGTCAATCAAAATCATAATGCACCCGCCCACTGATCCAGTAACTCCCAGAGAAGCTGAGCTTCCGTGGAAGTGAAAATTTCTGCCGCGTTTGTCCAAACCTATTCTGTGCTATCCCATAGAGAACAGTTGAAGCTGAGCTTCAAGTGGTTTTAATGCGGAGGCTGCTACGGGAATATGAACATCACGTAGGAAGATCGGTCATCCATGGTAAACAGCTGATTCTTAACAAACTATGTTCTAATCATGTTCTAGCGCTCGTTAAGTATTGAAATATAAATACAACACAGTACATAGTTCATGACAGTTCAGTGGAAGCTGAGCTTCCTTTACTGTCTTAGAGCAACCCTTATAAAAAAGAGGAAGTACTTAATAGCACACTTCTCCCCCCTAGAGCTGGATATGTCAGTTAAATGACTTCTACCTACATAGAGTTTGAGCTGACTATAGATAAAAAAATCATAATTAAAGGAGCATAACTCGCTTTAGATGACACAGTTCTTCCCTTGAAAGCAAGTGGTAATGTGAAAGGAAGCATGTATTGTACTTGCCACACTGGCAAGTGTAACTGATTTAACAATAGTGAAACCCCCACTCAGACTCAATTACAGTTTTTCTTGAACAAGCACATAAATCATTCAATAGATTTGACCTTTAACAACAAGTCCACCACGGTGTACTCTCATTCTATGATTTGTGGCTAGAGTCCAGAATGGGTGCAGAACGCATGTGCTGGCAGTAGCAGAGGGTGAAATCAGGCTACTTCACACTGTGCAACTTCCCACGATACAAAAACTTTATTCTGACACCAGAACAGCACAGACTCTAATTATCTGTGCTGGGTCAGCATTTTTGCTGCACAGCACAGACTCTCAGTCAACAAAGTTATGACCCTTCTCTGGATATTATTTGTTTGCATAAACTTATGAGTTTATTTTCTCTCCTCGTTTACAAGAAGTAAATAATTCATAATATTCAGCTCGTTTTCTTTGGACCAATTTAACAGCATAAAAATACTCTATTATCTTGATAATTTATGACCACATTAATTGCTAAAAATCTTACAAACAGAAATGATGTAGTTTAGAAATTCATTTCAGAAAACAGTATAGTGCACGTATTAATCAAAACATGGTAGAAAGTGTTTGTCTGGCAGTGTGGACCGCGGCTCCCTAATGGGATGAGCAGGTCCTGTGGGTGGGCTGTGAGTGGTCATACCGTTGGGAAATGGTTTTGTTTGTGACAACTGTCGTTAAAATATATGTTGCAGTAACACATGCCTTTATCAACGAACCAACTCAAGTGGAATCTTGTAGTTATGTTTGTGTCATGGTGCCAACCTGAAACCTGAAATAAATGTATCACTGACCAAAGCTTTGATTTGGGCAGCCCATGGCTAAGTGGAAATGGAACTTGGCTTATAACCAGAGAGTTGCCAGTTCAAGTCCCCATCAGGTAAAAAAAAAGGGCTGGGGTACCCCTGAGCAAGACACCCAAACCCCATTGCTCCCTTGGCGTTGCTCCTGATTTTAGGAAGGTTTCTGGTAGAGGATGGGTTAAATTCAGAGAAAGAATCATTGATCGTCCCATCCCAGTGACATTCCTGCGATGTTCACAGGGACTGATCTGTTTTATGTCAAGGCAGACGGAGGCAACAGCAACCTTTCGCTAGTGAGGTAAGAGTATAACTGAAAACACAGAGAAGCTCCCACAAAAAGTTTCAGAAGTAACTTCGACTGCTCAAAAAACTCAAGGGCATAAAAACTTCTTAGCCCCGTCTGCCCCTGCTGCGTAATCACAGATGCTCACAAAAACCAAACAGAGGCGGAATAACAACGTCAACAGCAGCAAAAATCACCAGACGTTATGCACTATATTACTTTTTAAAGAAGTATTTATAACAGTGAGGATGTTGGCAGCCACTGATGTTAGGGAAGTTAGTCTTGTCCTTGCCAAATCAGACCATCCCAAAGCCACAGGGAAACACTGGATGTACTTTGAATGTGTGAGTGTGCTGCACAGTGTAGATATGCTATGGAGACAACATCAATGTGAAGCATATGGCTGGTTTTCACAGTCCACTCCATGCTCGGTAATTAAACTTTTAGCACCTTCATTAAAATTCTGATTGCAAGCACGTCCTAGAGAGCAACAATGGAAATGTTTTCCTTTTTATTTACATGTTACACAGGCTGACAGCAGTGTCTGTGGCACAGACCTCTATGGCACAAACCTCCAAATTATGACACAGTGGTTGACAGATTTCTGACCAGCTGCACCCACTGTGTAATGGCTTCAGGCTATCAATAATGAACCAGAAAAGACCTGCTCTGCAGCTGCACTGGCAAGCCTGCAAATTGGTGCATCATGGGCATGGTAAATATAATTTCCCATGAATTGGAAGGTGTTATAAGCAATAATTGTAAAGCATTTACCTTCCAGGAGACACTGATTGTTTTTTTTTAGACTGGTTCTCTTTTTGGTGACTGTTATTATTGCATGCAGTGGAGCAGGAAGAACACTCAGGTGTGGTTTGTAGAAAGTAATAGTTGTTTACTGATTAAGAAAAAAAGGTTTAGTACAAGGGCAGGCAGTCTGAATAAGCAAAGATACACAAATCACAAGTCTAGGGGTCATACACTGGACACTAAACATGAAAAAGGCTGGAAGGTTATTTGGTAACTGAACAGACTGATGAATACTGCAGGTGTGGCTAATCGAGCACAGGTGAAAGTAATCAAGCTGGTGGGTGTGGAGGAATGACAGAAAGTAAACTGATCTGCAGCAAGAGAGGAATGTTTAGTCGAAGGATACATCTGGTGAATCCTTCACAGCCGACCTTATTCCAGAATTCTTTGTGCGCCAATTCATCTGTTTTCAAAACTTTTTTCATTTATTCTACCACACAACATGACACAAACAGGTGTTTTTTTGCAGCAACACCACATGATTTAACCTGGAGACAAAGACAACAAATAAACAAAATAAAAATCTAATATTGACAGGGACTTACTAACTCATTCTTCATATTATTTAAACAGGCTTTAGTTCTGAAGAATGTATGTTGCTGGATAAAAAAAGGAATTGCAAGGAGAACAAATGGGGTTACCAGATTTATCTGACTAGTTCAACTCAGAAATCTGTGGAGACATAAGTTTTGCTTGTAAAACATATTCCAGGTTAGTTACATATTCTTATTGATTGGAGAGATTTAAAGGGAATTATTTGACTTGTCCATGATTGTCTCTCAACCTGAAATACATCACATGCTGGCTTCTGGGTTAATGCATCACCATTTACTCAAGTATTACAAAAAAAAATATACATGAACAATTAACAAATTATGAAACTGGTACAACACAAGAGCTAAAATACTACTATTAGTTCTACAACTACATTGAAAAATTAAACGTGTTTTTAATATTTCTATTTTAGATCAGACATGATTATTTTTTGTGTAATAAAGATCTTAGTGTTAGTGTTAGTTCAAGCAAGACAACATAACCATAAGCCCCAGTCACTCACACACCAAGATGGTCAATTTAAAAACTACTTTTCTTCAGATGAAAATTGATGTGGATATCTAGTAGGCTAATGCTGTTAATTCAAAGGTCCAAATCTTGACAATGTAGTGTTGAGTATTTGAACTATACTATACATATTGTATTGTATCAAAACTATGTGCATCCACTGTCTCTTTGGCACCAGCTACTGCCTTTGATATTTACCAGGGTCTGGTGTACCATCCTCTTTTTGTTTTTTACTTTCTTTTTCATCTCCAACCATCCTTTTCTGACTAACCCCATGCCCATCCCTGACATGAAAACCGGCTCATTCAAAGTCGAGGGGAGTAGAGAGCAGAGTGGATGGAGGGCGTTGTGGAGAGTAGAGAACGGAATGTGTGAGTTGCATTGATTGAGTAGAGTAGCGGGAAGAGAAAAGTCCTCAACGTCAAAAAAAAAAGGCTATCACACTCAAAATGGCTACATCTACATTGTACAGAAGCCCACGTCCCCTGCAGTGCTCCCTGTCCACTCCATCTCCACCCCTCTCACTCACAGCTCCCTGCACACTTCTTGGCACTTTTCAAAATCAGGCATTGTATGGAGTTAGTCTCAGATCTTTCATCCACCTTATTCCCATGGCACATGATAATGTGCATATGGGTGCAGCTTCTGGCGCATCCTGTCACTGAAGCAGAACCAGCATTTTCTGTGGTAATTGGACACTAAACACCAAGAGCAACTGTGAAATTGAACATGTTGGAACATCATCTGTTATGATGCCTTCTTCTACGCAGTACATTTTGCAGTGTAACACCAAAAGTAACAATTTAGTCGGATTAGGACAGGATACAGTTAGTGTTAACATAATTAAGTTAAAGGCCACATAGACCGGAAGCTCCAATTAACACTGCGTTTGTGTGTGTGTATCTGCGTCATTACCTCGTTTATGAAATCCTAACCCTGTTTCAGAACAAACAGTTCAGCCACTGCTGAGAAAATAGTGTTGTATTGTTTTCCTGGGCTCTGCGAAGCGGATCGGCACTTCCTTAATTTGATGTCGTCATCAAAAATCCTCACCACTCCTCTCACCACCGTAGCGCCTCCTGGTGCGGGCACTAGTCCGGGCACATCCGGTTGCGTACATTCAACCGCAGAAGAAGAAGAACTACTCTCGTTGTAGCTGCTGAGATGCAGAGCATCCACCCTGCCAGAGGGGGAGCTGTGTATCTGAGAGCTGGCCTATCTATTACGTCACTTCCAGGTACCTGGCCAATCACAGGACAGTGGGAAAGCTCTCGTTGGCTGGCCAATCACAACACAGTCCACGCTCTGGGGGTGTGGTTTTGGTCTGAAACAGCACGGCTGAAGAGAGCGTCAGTGAGGAGATATTTTGATCAGCTCGTTTGCAGCGATTAGGAGGTTTTTAATCATGAAAACAAGTTAAGTAGACCTCCATAACTAACATATATATGTGATACAAGCATTCTATGTCGCCTTTAAATATCAGTAGTTAAATTGCTGCTTTACTGTGTGTAAGTATCACACTGGAACAATGTGATTGTTTGCGAGGTGTTTCAGTATTTACACAGCAGTAAGGTCAGTTGAATTGAATTGAATTGAATTGAATTGAATGACTTTATTCCTCCCCCAGGGGGGAAACACACATTCACAACAGCTCAGTTAAGGTGAGAATCGAATAAAAGAAAAAAAATAAGAATAAAAATAAAAATAAGATAAAATAAAAATACAATACAATACAATAGTAGGACAAAATTACCAAAAGATAAAAAGTAAAAAGATAAAATTTAAATTACACTCTAATATAGAGTATTATCAGGGAAAGTGAGTGGACATTTAAGAGGAGTTAAATATCCGAACAGCAGTGGGGATGAAGGACTTTCGGTAGCGCTCTGTCCTACACTGAGGGTGCCGGAGCCTGCCGCTGAAGGAGCTGCCAAGCCCCTCCACAGTCAGGTGCAGTGGGTGGAGTGTGTTCTCCATGATGGAGGACAGTCTGGATAACGTCCTCCTCTGTCCCACCTCCTCCACCGATTCCAGCGAGCAGCCCAGGACAGAGCCGGCCCTCCTGACCAGCCTGTTCAGTTTCTTCCTGTCCCGGTCCGTGCTGCCCGCTCCCCAACAAACCACAGCATAGTGGATGGCAGAGGCCACCACAGAGTCAAAGAAAGTGCGGAGTAGAGGTCTGCACACTCCGAAGGACCTCAGTCTCCTCAGGAGGTGGAGGCGACTTTGACCCTTTTTGTAGAGGGCGTCAATGTGAGTGGTCCAGTTTAGTTTGTTATTGAGGTGAACACCCAGGTACTTAAAATTATCCACCAGCTCGATGTCCGAGCCCTGGATGCTCACAGTTGGGTTTTGTAAAAAGGGGTGGGACTTGTTTTAATTTGTTTGAATGCAAATAAAGAGCCAAGTGAGAGTGCCTCACATCACCAAGCCTGGGTTTCATTTTCAACACTGGGTGATTTAAAAACTGCAGGAACAGGAACAGTGTATTCCTGCAGCCACACAGCTGCCCATAATAGTTTCTCCAGGAATAAGGTGGATTCTATTCTTTCTGTATTAATAAAAAATAATTTATGTGCTGAAATGTGCGTTATCTTCCTGAATAAAGGACAGATAGATGTTGAAACCCTTGTCTAGTGCAGGTCACATGTCAGTATCCACAGGGACAGTGTCACTGAACCAGGACCAGAGGTTGTGACGTTGGTTTCACAGAAACTTTGTCTTGTCTCCTCGTCCTTACAGCTGGTCAGTGAGCAACAAGAGAGCCGTCCACTCCTAAGCCCTTCCATTGACGATTTCCTCTGCGAGACAAAGTGTGATGGGGTTTCCCGCCCAGTGACTTCTAACACAGCAGGTACTGTACAGTGATTTTTCAGTCCGCAAAAGTTACGCATTTTAAGTTGTGTTTAGCAGAGACATGTTCCTTTTACTGATAAAGTCGGGGTCATACTTATCACGTTCTGTGTCCACAAAGAGGCATTTCCAGATGCATGTGCTTGCCCGTGATTCCCTTCATTCCCTTCAAGCCTCATATTCCTTGCATGCATACTCAATCCATTCCATTTTTTATTTTCAGGTGAATTCTCAGTAGTTTACCCTCTTTTGTAAGTCTGTGTATTCTTTGAGCTCTGAGTTGTACATGTGTTGTTGCCTCCTCATTTATATTCAAGCAAGTTTCCATGGTTACTGTCTTCTTTGTCTCTTTTGAGCACAACAACAACAACACTGCGACAGGGATGTGTTATGCTTCAGGGGACCATGCGCAGTCAGCACATGTAGTTCACACAGACTCAAATTGAAGGTGCACTGGCGTTCATCGTCGTAGGGTCTGTGCGAACCAACATGGAAATGAGCGGATGACAAAATTGACATCATTATTTTTTGTCAAAATGTAGAATTTGGACACTTCCACTGCAGCGTATAGAGAAACAGCTCTCTGACACCATACTGTGGCAGTTAATGAGGCATATGAATGACACATTGCACACTGCTTCCTGAAGTGAAGTAACATAATTAAACATTTATGTGCACGATCATTAATAGAAAATGCTACATCAGTTGTAATGGAGGCTCCTTCTTGTTTCCTGTTTATCAGCAAATCAGATACTGTGGGTCCAGATCCTTTCTGGCTCACTTGCCGCTCACTCTTTCAGTTTAGTACAACTTTCAACGATTCAAAAGATTTCAACTGAGTACTGAGAAAAACTGTGAAGACAGTTTTCTATCCACAGTTCGCTGTCATTTCTGGTCACTGTAGCTTCTTTGTCCTCTCTGTCTGCCTGAGGCTCAGCTCAGCAGGAGAAGACAGAAAATAACATTTTCAAAGAACACACACACACACACACATTTTCGATTCAACCATAGTGAGGACCTTATAATTCATTCCGCAGCATTCTTAACCTTAACCATCACAACTAAGTTCCTAAGCTTAACCTTTACCATAGCCCCAACCTAAACCCAATTCTAACCCAAAAAGCCATTTAAAGATGTAAGGACCAGCCTCTGTCCTCACTTTGCTAAAATGTCCCCACTGTTTATTGTTTATAGGATAGGTATGACATGTAGGCACACACAGGCTCTAAGGGAGTCAGCGAACCAGGTGAAGCTGACCAAAAAAATGGAGGAAAAATAAAGCTCTCCTTTGTCTGCACTTGAGTTTGTTTTGCCAAAAGCAACCTGTTAACTACACGAAAAACAACACAACTTGTCATGTTTGACTACACAAAATTTCCATGACAAAACAGAATTTCCACCAAACAAAAAAGAAAAACAAATTGACAAAAATGAAGATGTATTTGTGTTCACTGGACACATCAAGAACAGTGGGTGGATCTTATCTTTTATTTCCAGCTGGTTCAATTAAACTATTGCTGAGGAACAAAGGGATGTGCCACTCAAGCATCAAAGTGTATTAAACCATATAGAAAGCAGTCTCCGTTTATTTGATGTATTCATTTGAGGAAGGCTGCTGTCACCTCATTAATCCACACATATCCAATGTTTTCATGTGCGTCCTTTGTCTCCCTAGTGGAGTGACAAGTATGTCAGGTGTTTCATATTCATCAAGACTCGATGAATATTAACTGTTTACTGTAAACACACAAGAGGACGGTCCCGACATCAGTGGAGAACATGTGAAATGTGTATGCCAATGTATATATTCATCATATTGATAAAAGTCAACTGGGTCAAAGTAGGTGTTAGGAGTGTCACCTTGGTTTCCACACGACTGGGACTTAGATCACGGAGCTGTATCATCTTTTGAATTTATGATTCGCAGAGGGCGACTGCATAGCTGACATGTGTCGTTGTCATACTGGCCACTGAATGTGTTGATTCAATCGGGTAAAGTGTGGAGGAATGTTGTGGAAAACTCTCCTCCTGCTGCTCCTGCTTTATATGACGTAGGCTCAATTTAACCAGTCATGTCAGTCTCATTTTTCCAATCCTTACATGCAATTTTATTCTCCTGAACTATTTTGAATCACTGCAGGGAAAACAAAGTGTATTTTTACTGTAAAAGAGTAAATTTATGAATGATGGTGTCAAAAAAAGGACAGAGGCTCTACAGTCACTGTACTCTACCGTGTCTGTCTCAGCCAACAATTTTGTTATTCTCAGTATTTCACTGTAGATGCATACATGTGTGGGTGCACTTCACTAATGCCAGACTGAAATTATTGTGTATTAAACACTGCTGTTAGAGGCATTCAGTTATTTTTATTTTTATGGTTTCACAAATATGTTTCTGTTGTGGAAGTAAATGTGTCACTATTCATTTATTTATGGATCATTAAGCACACTATGTTTTCCAAGGGAACTTCTGACATAGAGATTATTGTTTTGTAATCAAATCTTGAAAATACCAGTAGATTTTAATCTCTAATCCTAGCTATGGTTTATTTAACATTTTAACACCGTTTGCATGTTGTCTAAACCTTTACTTGGTTTCCTCCCTCAGTCTAAGGACGTGAAGCTTATACGTCCGTCAGGCTGTTTTCTCACTGTGATCGACTGGCTCAGACTCCAGCACTGAATAACACTAAACAGGAATTAGCAAGCAAAATAAAATCAATAATGAATGATGAGTACCATCTTAAATATGCTAATCCACATGAGACCTACACTGTGCACTCTCTCTCTCTGCTGTGCAGCTGTACTTTTTCTTTTTTACATGCTATGAGATCATTGCCCTTATTAACAAAAAATAGTCTCACTCACTCACTCACTCACTCGTCTTTTTCAGCACTTTGCTCCGACACAGTGAACGTACACATAAGAATAAAGACTCATCAGCTGTAACCGATTCACTCTTTAAAGCGGATTCATGTAAATCAGCTTATTGTAATATTTGTCTTCCAAAAACATACTAAATTTAGAATTGTTCAAAATTCTTTTGAGGTACTGTATGTCGTTCCCTCATTCTCACGACACCATGTTTTTGTCGTGCTCAACGCTCACATTCACATGACTGAGTGCTCAGTATCAGTCCACAGCCCAAAACACAGCAACACATCATCCATCAACTAATTTTACAGCATACAAGTCGTGAGGTAAGATATCAGGTTGATGGGGAAACTCTATTTGTCTTCCTAGTCTCATCATGTCAAGAAGACTCAAGGGTGCAGAAACAATTTTGGCATCATTGCCTGTTCATAAGCACGAGCAGCGTGTGTCCTTTTTTTTGACAGAAACTCTTCAGGTAATCTGCCTCCCAAAAAGTGTCTTCCTTGATTTCTAATTATCCTTTTGTTCCAAAGAGCACAGGGCATGGGAGACGAGCATACTCTGTAATTACGCAGACATTTCAGTCAACAAATCCTCTCAGCTGGTTGTCATGAAGTAGCAGCACACCAATCATGCACAACTCTTTCTGTAGTCGTGAACCTGCATTGCACAGCAGATACAGTCAGCATAGACACTTTGGAGGTCCCTAAATAATCAAATGTCCATGTGGCGATGCAGGATCCCGGTTTGTCCATGGGTCTTTATGTGTGAAGTTCACATGTTCTCACCATGTGCATGTCTAAAAATATGCAGATTAGGTTGACTGGACATATTCTGGATTGACCGTGGGTGTGGGGATGGGTACGGGAGTGGAACATGCAGAGCTAAACTTCTGTATGTTGACCCTGCGATGGACTGGTGACGTGTCCAGATTGAACCCAGCCTTTTACCCTGTGTCAGCTGGATTGGCTGGGATACTGTGGCCACAAGTATATTTAGATTCTCTGAAAAGAGCAGCGTCACATTTTGTGGATGTGCACTCAGGGGGCAACATCGTGACAGTTTAAGTTTCCTTGACAGCTCAACTCTCTGTGTCACTGAAGATGTAGATCAAAATGCACCATGCAGCACAATAAGTGAAACCTGTTGCTCCGTCGTATTACAATGACAAAGAAATGCTGGGTTTTTAGGGCAAATCTTTTCACCATTGTCTCCAAAGCCATTTTCAGAAAACATAATTTGTTACTATGTGCCGAAATGCATAAGTGTTCGTTGTGATGTGTGTCAAATAAATTAGAAATATGATTTATGTCCTGATTTACTTAAAATCTGCTACCTCTAATTTTTTCAACATGGATTTTTATTGGATTTTTGGTTCAGTACTCTTCAGTGAAACCTCTACAGCCTTATAAAATATATTTGATTATATTAAGCAACAATTATATAATGCTGTTTAATTTTCACAAAGCTTTAGACAATGTGGGTTTGTTGAATGTTCTTAATCAGTCTAGATCTACAAAAGACAGAAGCTGACCTAGTGTTATCTCCCTCCCAGTTCTGTCTTCAACACTGGACCTGCTGGACCTCAGTGAACCCAGCGAGAGGAGGAACAGTAAGGACAGGAAGAGTCTGCTAACATCGCACGGTGACGGACAGAAGAACAACCCACACAGGAAGAAAACAGACGAGACAGAGCTGATCCAGGTGGAAGTTGAACATACAAGACCGATGAGAATCCCAGAGAGAGCATCGATTGACTTGGGTAGAGGAGGTCTGCAAAATGTTGATAATATTTCCATAAATCACAAAAGTGCAATAAACTAAATTACCTTTTAGGAAGATTAAAAGGCCAATTTAGCTGATTTAAGAGAACAGAGAGCACATGACACATAACTTCTGAGGTTTCATAAAGCAGTAACCTAATGTACAATCCTTAATATGTTTATTTAGCATAAGAGAAGGATGAGCATCGAGAAAAAACCCTGCTATATCACCACAACCACCTCCCTCAGTTTCCTTAAAACTTAAAGTCTCACAACTCACTTCCAACAACAAAGACAGTTCACCGTAACGAAAGGGATCATTTTTAAAAAAATAAATAAATGTAAAAAACATTAAGAGGAATCAGCCAATTACTTCAGTGTTTGTCAGTTGAAAAGGTTGAAGTCTAAAGTGAGAACTAATTAGGAAGAGTATGTCAAACTACAATGTGGTGAATAATTTATGTCAGTGAGACGGACTCTAACTCCGCTGCAAAATGTTTTTAGAAATCTGAGCAGATGTTCGCGATTCAAAACAGCCACAGCACTATTTGACCTCAGGTATTGTTCCTGTCACAATACAGTTGTCGCAGGGAAAACAGTTAAAAGGTTTTGTTTGTCATAAAAGCTATGTTGCATAATAACACTGCAAAATAAAAAAAACACGGAATGCTAGAACTATTCCTCCAACTTAATAAATAAGGATAGTTGATATTTTACAAGTGAAATTTGAATTTTAACTTTTTATGATTTCTTTATTTTATATCCATCACTAGTGACCATTGTTTCACCGTTGGATAAATGGGAAGAGTTGAACCCAAACACAGAGAGAAACGGAAACAGAAAATGGAAGCTGGAAAGACGGCGCTCATCTAAAAATTCGTCCAATGAATTTCTGTGGTAGGTAAAGCATTGTCAAATGAGTTCACACAATGCTGATTAAGCCAATCCAATTAAGCCCTCAATTAAAGCTGGAGAAAGAAAAATAACTTGAAACACGAGACATAACTTGTCCCCTGAGCCTAACTGTATGACTGTTTGTTGTGCAGATATGAATTTAGAAGTGTGTGCAGAGAATGTTAACAGAACATTCTGTTAAGAAATGGCACCAAATTTTGAGGAAGGGGCTCTTGAAAAATTGCCATGTGTGGCCCAAGATGCAATGATTTCAAAGAAGAGAAATATTGACATGACATGACATGTAATATTGAGGTTTGTAGAGTAAATGTCTCATTCTACCTGGTTGAGTTCAATGCACAATGCACTAATCCCACCTTCCCGTCTTCTCCTTTAGGAGCATTGACTGTAAAACTCAGTTGGAGTCATCAAATAAAAGCTCCTTGGAATCAAACACTAAAGTGGAGCCGGAGTCTGCCCTAGCATCTCAAGTAAGTGCTCAGTATGACGGGAGCAGGCAGTTATCATTACTGCATGCCCCTGATTGCATTTAGGGAGAGAAGGCGACAAACATCTCAAACACATTGTTCTGCCTGATGGTTAATTTCATGAAATGATGAATTTAACTCACGTATCTATCAACTGCATGTTAATGCATGCTAATGTAGCTTGATGATAAAGTGTGTCTCTAATAAGTCATCCTGTTGTGTAATTGTTTACCCATCATTTTGTCCTAACACCTCCAATTCTTCCATTTCAGCTCAACAGGCAGTATATTAGTGGAAGACATGTAAGCCTCCCTATGCATCCTTTCATAATATATTGAAAGACTTTTACATTTGCACCCAGAAAACAGCATCATCTCAAATGATGACCAAAGGCAAATGCATCGAGTCAAAGCCGCACCTTTGAGTACGTCCAGATATGCTGTTGGCCTTGAATTTGGTTTTTGTGGTGCTGCAAGGTCCAAATGTCAAATGCTTTCCTCCTGAGTTGATGTTTCTGTGTAGGTTTGCATAAGGGGTCTTGTTTTGAGACACCATTATTAGATTAATAGCCTCTGAATTATGCAGCAGCTTTACTCTGAACCCATTAGTGTTGATCTCTTCAAGCCAGCTAGACATACATCATCTTTTCACCACTGATAAATAATAGATTTAGGATTAAAGATAGCTATCCCACACAGAGGGAAGTTATTGGCAAACAAACGGGCTAAATTTGTTTCACTCAGGAGTTACACAGCAGTTCACTAACAGAGATCCTGTAGTAAAGAGTGGGTTTAGTTTTGACAACTACACACACACACATATGCATGTAAATACGGGAGACCTGTTGCATGAGATTTACACACACAGAGACAACACTAAAGTTAAAATTAAAGGGGAAATCCACCCTCAGATTAGTGTGCAGTGATGGACATGAGAGCTTGAAATGCATCATCAGGAGAGATGAAGTGTTGGTTATTACTTGAGTTATGACATTTATTCTTGACCTTGTAAATCCAATTCAATCCAACTTTATTTATAAGTACTGCACACAGACGTGACAAATACAAAAGTAAAAACAATAAAAGACAGTAAAAGTCAATCTCAAACAAAGTTAAAAGCTAAAGTGTTATCTAAGAGGACTTAAAAACAGGAAGTGAGTTGTCCTGTCTGATGTGCAAAGGCTCATTCCACAGTTTCAGGGCAATGACTGAAAACACGTGGTCACCTCTGAGCAATATCATCATATCATCTGATATGGCAAAGTAATCTAATCTCACTCAGCACCCACTCACTCACCACATGTGAATGGAACTGGGTGAAATGGACTGTATTAAAATTATATTTTATCAAATTAACCACTTGTAATGTCAGCTAAGGTGGTCTGCCATATTAATCTCACCTCAGTTTCAAAATCAACCAAAAATTTACTTTTCACATAACATGAGATTTCCGTCTTTGGCTCCACAGCTGTGTACTCTACTATTTGCCTTATGCTTGTTTCAAAGTCTATACCATCCACACAGTTTGTGCAAATTGCGAATGCTAAGCAGAGCAGTTCTCGCTCCCACACAAGAACTTTCAATGCACCGCCCAAGTACCCGTGACCGAGGCACTGTTGCAAACAGTGCAAACATGCTAGCCAAGTGGCAAAGCTCAATCTGTACTCCCGCTCTGAAGCCTCAACAATTGCAATTTGGCTGGCGTCACAGTTCACAGACGCCACCTGCAACCAGGCACCTATGGAGCAATTTTCCTCTGAATGGGAACATAATTAAGAAATTGAAATCATGGAAGTAAGACCACTCGCCCCTCAGGAAAAATGTTTACTGATATTATAAATCAAGGGAGAAGTAAGCTCATTTTCCCATTGACTTCCATTCTTTTTTCAACCAGCATAGTTGCCCCCTGGTGGCTTATTCAATATAAATGTACTTCCTCATTAACCTCCAAACGCAACCAACCCACAAACTGCATTTTTTCATCGGACTTGCTGTCTCTGAACGGCAATACAAAGTCCTGCATCTTTAACATTTTCCATGTTTTGGAAAATGTTGTTGCCGTTGCCTATTGTCTAGTATTTAGAGATATAATTTATGCATTATATCTAAATACAAAAGAGACTGTCATATATTTTGTTGAGTTCCAGAGAGTAACAAAAATAATTGTGTTGGATTTTTCCTTCAACAACACAGCTCAAGGCTACTGCAATTCTTTCTTGCAACACATCTTTGTAAACAGAACACTGCATGCATTCATTCATTCATTCATTCATTGATCTTCTACTGCTTTATCTTCCACATGAGGGTCGCAGGGTGCTGGTGCCAATCCCAGCTGACATAGGGCGAAAGGCAGGGTACACCCTGGACAGGTCACCAGTCCATCACAGGGACACATAGAGACAAACAACCATCCACTCTCAGTCATATTTGCTTAATCCCTAAATATGCATGTTTTTGGACTGTGGGAGGAAACTGGAGAACCTGGAGAAAACCCATGCACACTCTGCATACATTCCATCTTGTAAATACAAATGTGGTTATCTGAAAAAATTGGTGACAAAATGTCATCCGAGTCAGTTAATAATGGGATTACATAACCTCAATTAATCTTACATAATGACCATCGGAAGAGATGGGAACAGTGACAGGTACTGATTGGCCTGAGTGCCCAGCAGCCGCCGACTCTACACATGTGGATTGGTCGATTCCTCTAATGCGTCTACTAGCACTGGAACACATTTAGCACATTCACTGCAATTTAAAATAAAGTACCATATCACATGTTAGCATGAAAGAGAATCCCAAAATCATTTACCCTTTGCAGTAAAATGTGCGGGTATAATGTGGAAAGTGTAAACCACACTGCACACTCATAATGCAAAACCATGGGCATGTAATTGATCGATTTTCATTTCGGCAGCAGAGCAATGCTTCATATTTGTGCCTGTGATGTGGAGCGGGGTGGGTGGAGAGGAGATGGAGGGGTGGGATGCTGACAGTATGGTTCTGCTGGCCTTCCTAAGCATGTCAGAGGCTGGCAGGGACATTTACTCATCCCTGAAAAAGCAGAGCCGGCTGACCCTGCACACTCCCGCTGCCCGTCTGTCCCTCTGGCTGATGGCATATGTATGCTGTTTGTGTGTGTGTGTGTGAGTACATGTGTGCTTGGTTGTTTGTTATGTGTTTTTTGAATGTGTGTATGCTTTAAGGATTATATTTGCACATAAATGTTTATATTATGAAATGTTTGGTTGTATGTGTGCGTGTGTGTGTGTGACAGGCTCGTCTAACAAAGGAGCAGCGGTGGGGCAGTGCCCTCCTGTCCAGACATCAGTCCCTGGAGGAAGAGTTTGAGCGAGCCAAGGCTGCTGTTGAGGTAAGCAGTGAGCTGCTCACATCTGTCCACTGTTAACAAAGAGCCAATTTCACTCCTGACCTTACTGACTTATGCCTGCCCCACACTAGAGGAGAATTGGCCAGATTTTGGTCCAGAGCTGGCCCTTTCCACAATCGTGGGTGTCTTCCGATTAAAGTCGATTCTCAGCCATGACTTTATCCAGAGTTTTTTTTGCATTTCTCAGCATAAAACATCACACACACACACACAACAGCTGTTAACTAGCACCACTTTTATCATGCTTCTTCCTCGCAAACTGTGACATCATCAGTGGGCGTGTCATATTCTGTGTTGGAAAAAAGGAAGTATGGAGATTTTGCTGGTGCTGTGTTGTACTTTTGCCTGAGTAACGTGGAGTAACGTCCTCCCGCTTTGGTTCCTCTTAAACTGGTGTGAACACGAGCTGGTTTGCCAGAAAATAACAAGGTTTTGAAGCTCCAGAATGGCACCAGAGGCAGAACCAGAACCGTGTCCGTCTGAAATGGTAAGGTCCTCTGTAGAACCAGAATTCAAACCAGTGACCTTTCAGTGTGAATAGGACAGAAAGACAGTATTTTGTTTGCTTAGCAATGTGTCATATTTCCTTGGATAGAAACTGGTGTTTGCCTTTTTAAAAAAATCCTTACTTGGGTTTTATATTATATCCTTAAAATAATTACATAAAGAAAGTTCTCTGAAATTAAAAACAAAGGAAACTTTGATGTGAAATATCCATCATGAGTGTCTATAGCCTCTTAATCACCTACCTGAAGCCCTGTTGAGCCGACTTCCATTCAGCCCTTTTTCCCTCTGTGAAATGATCACTACTGTGCTTCCTGTAATGGCCCCTGTGGTGCACTCTGACAGTGTAATAGTCTATTCTAAAATTCATGAGGTGTTTGACCCAGAAGAATATTCAAAACTCTCAGCTGGCTAACAATAGTTAGGTAAATAGGTCAGTCATTTTAGAGCCAGGGTTATCAGATATCACAGGGGGATGGCACAGTTATAGTAATCAGATATGGCTTAATTCATCATAGTAATGTGCGTCAACACAGCACGAGTTAAGACTCAATGTTTCCCTGATGTTCTTGTGCCATACAGCTTGTGATAATGTTTTGCATAATAACAATATGGGAAATCACTGGAAAAACCTCCAAACAAATAATCTCAAGGCACTTTCCTCACCTTCCATTTTTCAGTTTCATTGTATATCATGTTGCTGTAGGATTGCATGAAAATTCCTGAGACAACTTGAGTGTTTTCCTCTTCTCATTTCCTCTCATAGACTGTACAAAAGAAATGAAAGTAGCCTTACAGTTTGAACAGTGATGTCCAGCAGGTATTTTCTACCGCTTTATCCTCCACATGAGGGTCGCAGGGGGTGCTGTGCCAAACTCAGCTGAAATAGGTCGATAGGTGGGGTACACCCTGGACAGCTCCCCCGTCCATCACAGGGACACACAGGGACAAACAACCTCCAGTCAATTTAGAGTGTCCAATTCATCCTCATATTGCATGTTTTTGGACTGTGGGAGGAAACCGGAGAACCTGGAGAAAACCCACGCACACACAGGGAGAACATGCAAACTGACATGCAAACCCGAATCTTCTTGCTGCAAAGGCAAGAGTGCTAACCACTTCACCAACTGTGTGGCCCAGATTGCAAAAACAGCTCAATTTAAATGGAAGTCGATGGGCAAATGAGCCCACTGCTTACTTTATTTGATAATGTCAGTAAACGTTTCCTGAGGAGTTCATCGACGAGGAAAATGTTGATAAAGCTCAGCACATGTAAGTGAACACAGTGTGATTGTACGCTATAATTGGTGCCTGGTTGTAGGTCATGTCTGTGATTTCTGATTTTAAAAACTGATATGCACCACAAATCTATCATAATGGGTGGTTATATAGGCTGTAGGTTCTGTTTCAGACAGGAATTTAGTAAGTAAGTAAAAAACCTTCAACTGTCACGTCACCATTACAGTATTCAGCTTTACTGAGGTCTGCAGTGGACCGTTGCACACAGAGCTACAGTATGTGTTATGGTCAATAAATAATGGAGCAGGAGGAGAAAGTGAGAGCAGCTGCTGCAGAAGAGTGGACTGACCCGCTTGGGGATCCCCTTTCCAAAATTAGTGATGATGTCACATGTTGTATAAGCCGTAAACTGTGTCCCGTCAATCCTCCCCATCAACCAGTGAGGACATTTTGATATGCTCCTGGGTGAGTGTCTGAGGATGGAGCATTGATTGAAACAGTATCGCACAGATTCGATCGAGCAGCCCGAGTGCTGACCTCTGCTCTAGAGGAGCTCTGGGGCAAGTGGTCAGCCATTTTGGCTTCAGCTGCCAATATCAAACCACAGTCACATCATTTCAGCTGAAGTACTGCAGCTGTGCATATGCATACACTTTGATACTCAGGAAGACATGGAAGTAAAGGTGTCTCAAATGGCAGAGAGAGCGTTAAATCAGCACGTCACCATTCTGCCGAATCAGTTAATAGATGAAACAGCCTCATGTGAAAAATAAACATTAGGAAATAAAAAGCCTAGAAAGTTGACTGTCCATGAGTATGATCATCAATTACAGAAAATGACAGCATGAAACATTTATTACAGAGAATCACTGAAACAGCTGCAGGGTGATTTTTGACTTCAGGGAACAGTGACTGTGGGGCATAAGATGGCACTGGTGATAAAGACAAGATAAAGGTGACTGTGTCCTCTTGCTTGATTAAAAACGGCAGCTGGTTCACTTTTATCTTGCACAGCACTGGTCTGAGTTCAGAGCCTTGGTTTCAGTGAAATATTGCCAGGGGCAGTTGCCTAGTAGTTACAGATCCATTGTTGTGATCAAAAGGTCAGTGGTTTAAATCCCAGGTCTGCTGGAACATGCAGATGAGAAATGCTTTTACTCCTCCTTAAAAACTAAATGTGCTGTTAAGCAGACAACCCAACCACAAGGTTTCCTGGTTTTGCGTGAAGACTATTGCTATATACCAAAACTTGGTTGCTCATGTAGTTTCATTTAGTATTTTTTATCTTTCGTTTAGAGCAGGAGTCTCAAACTCAAATGACCTGGGGGGCACCGAGTGTCTAGTTTGGTCAGTAGGGGACCGGTCAGGTGAAAAAAAAAGTCCAACTTTTTAAGATAAAATATAATATAATATATATATATATATATATATATATATATACATATATATACATATATACATATATATACATATATATATATATATATATATATATATATACATATATATACATATATATATTAAAAATATGTATATATCGTAAATATATATTTACAATATTTATCATACTCAAACTAAAAGTGTTTCTGTTGATATGGAAAGATAAATAGTTTACAATATAAACATATTCATGATCCAATTAATCTATGAATCTATTAATTTAAAAATTGTATCTATTAATTCAAAAAATGAATGACTATTAATAAAAAACAAAGTATACAGAAATAACTCATAACTGGCGGGCCGCATTAAATTGATTGTGGCTGCAAGTTTGAGTACTCTGGTTCAGAGTCTTAACTGTGTTTGTGACCTCCTGATTGTGGCTAGCATGTACAGTGGCAGTTTAATGGTATAAGTGAAAACAAACAAAAATTAGTTTGTAATAACGGATTTAAAGTGATTTAATAAAAAAGAATAAAGAAAGTATTTTCTGGCTTTGTGACCCAGATAATAACCATGCCAAGTCTCAATGATTAAAAAAATTGCAAAGTATATAAAATGACTTCAAATGGGGACATGTCCACTGGAGGAGATGAACTCACATTTTAATGGGGATTAGAGCAAGTGAACACTGCCGTTTGTTAGTGTTTGTACAGAATACAAATGTAAACGCTCTGGTATCAGACCACATGTGCAGCAAACATACAGAGAAGCAACATTTTCACCATTTTGATCAGTTTTAACGACATGGTTTAGCTACAGTCCTGCCTTCTCTCTCGCTCCATAGTTGTTATGTTTTTTATGTTGTCAGTATACTATTCTCAAACATACATAAAGTTAAAGTTAGTTTTTATTAATCCCCTTAGGGAAAGTATTCCTCTGCATTTTGACCCATCCTAGAATTAGGAGCAGTGGGCTGCCACACTGAGTAGTGCCCGGGGAGCATTGGGGGTTGGGTACCTTGCTCAGGGGAACCGGCGACCCTCTGGTTACAATTCAAGTTCCCTTTCCACTTGGCCACGGACTGCCCCCTTTACATATACTGTGTAAAGTGGAGAATAATTTGCTTTAGTTGTCTCAAACTCAAATATCTGTGAAGTGAAGGGTAACAGCATGTCCAGCTGATATTTCTCACAGGTTCGCCACTTAATCCCACCGTTTTCACACATTCACTGCTGTGAATATTCAAGGTCAATGTGTGGCTTTGGACAAACAACACAATTTTTCCACAGACAAGATGTCACCTATCTGGTGTTTAAGTCCTTAGCTTTGTATAAGACATACTGGAAGAAAATAATGCAGAAAGAACATGTCCTTCACCTGAATACAATGTAAACAATGTATAAAATGTAAACCAGATCTGGACATTATACCTGTGCCATTAATGCACAGTTTACTGGAAATGTTGCACAGGGTTTTTGTCTAAAATATCATCTTTGCCTCTGTAGGACTCTATGTTCTTATTGCAGACATCCATATAGAAGGTAATCCCACTTTCTGCCAGAATGCATTTATAGCACGTTGTCCACTGAAATGTATTTTATTCTTCTCTGATTGACATTATCAGGAGCAGCTTCCCATTTTCGTCTTGCTGACCAAGGACTTGGCCTACGCAGCAGAACAGCGGGTGGCTCGTTAACATTAAAAGGCCAGGCCAGCTGTGCTCTGGAGATGAAAAGAGCTTTTTCCCTTTAAAAAAAAAAAAAGGGAAAAAGCGGCTTTGTGTCATCTGTAAATAATGAGACTTTTTGTAATGTAAGCCTCCTGGGCAAAGTGGATAAGTCACCCCTATTCATGGGCTTGGTTCTCTACAGAGGTATCAAGTTAAAACAACTAAAGCAGAGCAAACAGATAACATTAGAGTCAACTTGATAAATACTGAGATTTAGTGTGTAGTAGTTATACTATGCATGATAAGAAACCCTTCAGTTAAGGATTTGTTTTTGCCAAGAACATTTCAGCAAAGGCAAAAAGAAAAATTCTAACTACTATACTGTTAGTTATAGTTTATTTTGTTTTACAATATGAGATTTGTGCACTTTAATATGAGCTCTGGGAGTATTACGTTCTGCTGAGTCAGTAAATTAACTCAAACATGCTATGAATTCATCATTTCAGCAATGTGGCTGTGCATTTTTTACAGGATTATTTACACAAAAGCAGATTTCAGAGGTTCAGACACTGAGTAAGTGAGTGGACCGTTCTATGGTTGCTACAAGCTTCATAGCCTGAAGCCCCTCATTTCCTTTAATACCTTCATGATTGCAATTAGTGTTTATGTTATATATTAAAAAGCGGAATAAAGCTGTGTTGTAAATTGAGCATTGTTAGCGTGGTAACAAATTAAAATGACCAATCCAGGAGAATACTAAGAACAGTCACCTTCATTATTGTTATAGCTGATCTGTGTATGTTGTTTCATACGTGTAAACTTAGTTTAATCTTTATTTCTTTATGTAAATTAATCTTTTTTTTAAAAAAAAAAGAACATTAGTTCATGTATTTTAACTGACTTTATTATGGTAATGCTCGAATAGAAATATGCTGAAGGCCAATATACTGTACGTACACAGTATGAAATATAAAACAGCCACAAGTATGTGTAACTTGTTGGTGGTGCCATGATTATCCATGTTGTCAATAATATATTCATGAGGTACCTAATAAATTCTCACCTCACCACTGACACACCAACAGTTTATTTTACACACAGTGGTGACAAGTTTGGTGTCAGGAAGCACAATGTACTCCATTACTCCACAGAACCATTTCACGCAACTTCAGTGCTGCTGAAATTAGAGTCGCAGCAGCGTGTTTGCTCCAGTGATACAAGATATAAATTGTCTTGTTCCACATAATTAATCTGCCAATATCAGTGTTGACAAAAGCGGTAGGATAAAGCGGTAGATGATGACTGACTGACTGACTGTATTTAGTTTGTCACCAGTAATGCAACTACAGGGAGCATGGTGAGAAATAATGTGAAATAATTAATGTTATGTAAATGAACACAGTGGGTGTAATGTAAGAAATAACATGAAAATAAGAGACATAATTAGGCTGCGCAGTCATATCAGGATTAGTGGTCATTCATGACACATTTGTTATTATAGAACAGTGGTGGAAAGTAGTTATTATAATGATTTAAAATGATCCAAAAATAGTGATACCAAATTCCCATGTGTGTGGGAAACAACAAATATTGCCTTTTTAGCACATAAAGTAAACAGAAGTGACAAATGACCCTTTTTAAATCAACTTGCTTTGGGCATAAGTGTTACAAAAAAAAATGCCCATGACATTCAAACCATTTCCAAATGAGTTCACACAATGCTGATGAAGCAAATCAGCTCTACACGACTCTACACGGTGTCAATACAGCCGTAGAATAGTATCTGTGTCAGCAGGCAACATTCCCTCACTGACAGTGATTCATTAACAACAGCATTGTGCCAGTGAAGTGAGAGAGAGTACAACTGGAACTGCTCAAGAAACCAAGTCATCCATCAGTTTGACTCATACACACTTCTTGTCCCCACCCGGCTTGTCCCTCTGCTGCTGGTGTATACACACAATTGCACCCTCTGTCAGGTCTGATAGTATTAATTAAAAGAACCCATTTTCTGTTGAAGGACACGACATAAAAATAATCTTACATTACATTGCTGTTCATGAAAACCAAAGAGGCAGAAACAGAAACAACTACAGAAATCAACAAACGTTATGCAAGGTAGCTTTACTTAATTACTTAATAAACAAGTACAAAATTGAGTGCTAATAGTGTTTTATCATATGTTTTTATATGATTATTTTGACTTTTATGCTCTGACCCATCTCCACCACATGAAGTGTGATAGTTCACTTCCTGACAGAAACAATGGTGGAGACTCTCCCTCAGGCAATTTGTTTGAGAGTCAGTATCCTGCAATTACCTGCTATCTCTCACCATCAGAGGCCACACTATGGCCTCCATGTCAATCACAAGCCTCTAAGATGTGGAGATGAAAGTCCTTTGACACAGTAATGCTCAATCTTATAGTATTTCTTTCTGACCCCACCCTCCTTTGTATAGTTACCACACAGACACACACAGTGTATACAGGGCTGTCATGTTGAGTTTCTGGCCTGTTTTATTAAATTGGCAGAAATGATGGGCATAAAAAAAAGCCAAGTATCGACATATCATGCTGCTGGGAATACTTCAGACTACAATCGTGATAACTGGGGAAATAAATCTGTAAACCGTTTTGATTATGTGATTCGTTCAAATTCAAATATGGCCATTTAAAAGTTTTTCATTGCATCAACGAAACACAACCAATTGTATAAATAAAGAGGTTAAGAATTTACCATGAAAAAGACATGAGTTTTTAAATTAAATAAGAAATTAAAGAGATACTGTGTGTCCTGATAGATTGATGTAGCTTTGTGAGCACATGGAATCTGTTTCACCTCTTCATTCAGGCAGTTGAGTTAAAGTGAGTAAAAATAAAAGGCACATTTCAACTTTTTTTGAAATCATGAAAATTAAAAAGATCTAATTTTAGCTTTGCTGACATGTACAAAAATATCTCTTTTAATCCCTTTCAAAAAAACAACTTCTCTTCAATGATCAGAGGCAGAGTGAATATGTGGCTCCATGAGCAGGTTCAATCTGGCTAAAAATAACAATTTTGTTATTAAATAAAAAACCCTCTGTTTAAACATAAAGTTGGACTGAAATGGGATCATTGAGTTTGAGAAAGATAAGCACAGTGTCATTAGCAAAACAGTGAGATGAAGAAGATAAATAGTCAATTTAATTTTAAGTTAAGTAGGAGAGAATGTAGAAATTATGAATATGATTCTCCGTATTAAAATCAGCAATATGAAAATTATAGATTATTATAGCTATTTAATACACATTTCACTGACAGCAGCAGTTTTAAGATAGAAAAGAGTGATTTCAAATATAAAAAAAAAGGTTTTCCTTAGAATCCTGTGCCCTCAAATCTAAACTATATAATAATATAAACATTATACGACTGAATCACAACTTCATTTTTGAATTGCTCTTCACCTCCGTCAAACACGAGCCTCACGTAGAGCTCATTGAGCACTGGGCCTAAGGCAAAGTACAGAGTGACTGTGACGTACAGTTTTATTCATTGCTCTTAAGTTATGAAATGAGGCTCATCATCCAAACAACAATGTCTGTGATTAGAACAGTTCACTGCACGGCTGATTACTGTGGTGTACAATCATTTTTGGAAACATTTGAATGTGGAAGTTGGAAAAGGTTTATTTTAGAACGACTCCCTTGACTTGTATTTTACTGACGGTGTCAAAATGATTTTATTCACATTGCAGCATTTGGAGAATATTCCTAAAATTGCTTTACATTTAATCTAAAAGACAGTTACTCTCTGCAGTCTTGCGTATAATTACTTCAGTCGGTTACTTTCATCCGTTCACTGGTAAATCCAATTACACCAAGACATCAAACCAAGACAACGTACACTGCAGGAAAAAAGTAATGTTGTAAACAAAATCCTTTGGATCATCGTACAGAAGAAATTAAATACATGACTAATACAAACATGCATCTAATACACTCACTGTAAAGGCTGTGATTTCCTGTCAGACAGAAAATGAGAAGCTATTCCAGGAAGTGGAGCCGATTATTCATGCAAGCCAATTAAAACACTGAGAAAGAGTTCAAATGTCAACCTAACAGAGACTTTAAAACCATAATACTGTTTTGACCATGTGAAGCTGTTTTGACCATGAGCTCGATTGAATGATTTTGTTATTGTTTGTGCATATGTGAAACCAAAAGAGTGCTTTCTAATTCTAAAACTGTATTCTGAAGTAATTAGTTTCATCAGAACTACCTCTCAAGTGTTAACTTGCATTTTAGGAGTTCTGCCAGTTCATTTGTGCCAGCAGGATATTGTCTCGTACACGGACTTTTTTCCTGGTGGTATCGCATTCATCTGAATTTCAAGTGCAGAGTGTTTCTTCCACTAAATGTGATGTTTCATCAGATATGTGGGCTCCTTATGTTACAGTCAGAACAACCACTGAGCCTCATGGCGTGACATTTCCAACTGTATAATAGGAAATTACAGGAGCTGTTATTCTACAGTGCACTAATCATCCCCTCCCTCTTCTCTTCTCACCCTCTCCTCCTCCTCCTCCTCCTCCTTTTTCCATCCTTCCCACCCCACCTCTCCCTCCCTCCATCATCTGCAGTCAGATACAGAGTTTTGGGATAAGATGCAAGCAGAGTGGGAGGAGCTTGCGCGGCGGAACTGGCTGACAGAGAACGAGCAGGCCCAAATTCCCTCCAGTGTCTCACCACATGAGAAGGTCACTATTGTCAACATGTTAGATGTAGAAAGTGCATGCATTTACACTGTTATTCAGGTTAACAGGTTCAGTATTCATAGCCTATGTTGTGTAAATAATGCATTCCTGTTTATATTATGTATGGCAAAGGTGGCTGATGATAAATAATGTAAACACTCGTCTTAAGTATGTTTACTGTACATTTGACATGAGAGTCTATACTATAGAATATTTTTACAGCAGGGAACAACAAAATGCAATCAGATCTCTTCCATTAGACAAACCTATCCAGTTATGTCCGAAAAATGCTCTTCCCTCTGACTTTCCATGCAGAGAGAAGAGATTGACATTATGTCTAAAAAGAAATGTCCATAAAAAAGTAACGATGTTCCCTTTGGTATCTTATAGTTTCAAAGGCAATTATAGAGCAGTCAGCCAGAAAAACATGCACTGCTGTCTTTTATGACTTTAAAAAGTGTCCTTGGACAACTAAGTCTAATACTTTGTGTTGACTGTGAAAAAGAATGGTAAGTAGTTCTTACAGTGCACATGTTGGCTGTAAATGGGATGGAGAACATACAACTTACAGCTGACTGACTTCACTCATCAGTGGTATATTAAAAGTACAGACTTGTGAACTTCCTTAGTCATTTCACCACAGAACTAGTTCTCACAGAAAAAGCAGACGGCCTCACACACGCCATGTTCATCACAAGCTTTTAACATTTAAATAGAACAGATAAACCCCTGGAGCACAGCTCAAGTTTGATGTGAAGCTAAAAAGATCAATTCCAGCTTCTGTGGCTTTGTTTAAATGTACAACTGCACAGGAAACTGACTTTGCCACTGTCCCTGTTTTTGTTTTTGTGTCTGACAGGGTTACTACTTCCACACAGATAATCCTTATAAGGACTTCCCCAACGCATTTGAAGAGGGACAAAAGAAATCTCGAGAGGGAGACCTGCCAAATGCTGTCCTACTTCTGGAAGCAGCTGTCTTGCAAGATCCTCATGATTCAGAGGTGAATTCATTTTTGTCCAATTTAACCCCAGAGACGCCTGTAATTCCAACTGTGGGTTGTATTTTCCAAAGGGAAGGAGCTTTACACCTACAAACCTGTAGTCCTGCGTCAGTCAACCAAGTCAAGTCAATTTGATTTATGTAACCCAACATCACAAACACAGTTCACCTTGAAGGGCTTTATAGTCTGTACAGCAGATGACCCTCTATCCTTAGACCCTCACATTGAGTGATGGAAATACTCCACAAAAGCCCTTGCACAGGGGGAAAAAACTTGCTACAGCAATTGGTTTTTAGCTCGATCTCAAGGCTAATCCAACGTCACTTAACTCCACCTCCTGTTGAGATAAGCTACAGAGTAAGAAAGCCTCCCTGACCAGGCTGTGTGAAACAGACTGACATCTTTATAGGCTGAAAGATCATGTCTTTATACAAAGTTATTTTAGAATTTGGAATATACAAATGCCAGTTATTCTGGAGAGAGGATTATCCCTAGTTGTATGGAACTAATACGATTCTAAATTTCCTCCAAGGGTGCTTGTGGCTTCTTGCCCTACTGTGACGACCTTATTCAAAAATGATTTCACCCCTCATTTCAAAGAGTGGAACGAAAAGAAAAAGAACATCTTGAGTTTAGCTTCAGAGCAGGTTAAGTTTGTCATTACAGAGGAGAAATATAATTTCACGTTATGGGTCCTGGTTTAGTTTTTCTGCCCTCTTGCACTGATCAATAGAATTATGAATGTTCTTTTTCCGAGTGTGCAACCATTTTTGATGATCTGTTAAAGGTCCAGAGTGTAAGAATTAGTCACACACCCATCAGCCCCCACCCCCAAGGTATCCAATCAACATCTGATTGCCGCATGCACACTGCTCCGACATCACGAACATTTTGCATCCTGTGGAGTTCTGTTTGAATTCACTGCTGTTGTCTGAAATACTCTGTGCTGTATCTGTGCTGATCCACTGTAACAGTGGATCAGCCTCTTGAGAATACAGCTCCTCACCCTGCTGTTTACTGTTGCCTGTATTTTGTTTTCCTGCAGGCATGGCAAGTGTTGGGGACCACCCAGGCTGAAAACGAGAACGAGCAGTCAGCGATTGTCTCCCTCCAAAGGTGGGGAGAAACAACTGCATCCCATTTAGAATATTTGCACAAATGGAATTTGAAACGTTATACATTATCAGAGGCTGTATTGAAGATGAGATTTGTCCCAAGTTCCTAAACCAGAAACTGGAAGGAAAACTTGCAGTTTCAGTCCCCACGTGCACAATGATCCCACAGTACAGGTGTGACAAGAAACTAAACGGACAAGAGGCGGCAATTCAAGAGCACTACTTTTCTAAAACAGGTTACCAATCCCTATAATATCCCTGCATTAAGTCAGCAGATGTATGGATATCCTAGTAGTTTGCATGGTTTATTTTACTTAATTATTGAGTGTTTGTATGAAGTGAGATAAGACATTAGTCCTGTTATTAAAGCATCAAGTTACAAATCTGTTGTATTTTGTTGTTTGCCACAAGGCCTTTATTGAAAAAACAAAACAAAACACTGACTTTAACTGGCCAGGGAAATTTTGGTTAGTAGGTCACAAAATATGTTCTACTTTAAATTACTTATCTTTGTAAAACATGTTTGCAAGGAACACATTCTTGTAAGTTTGCTACAGATCTGTGTTGGCTAAACCAAAGTTTACGTAATCTTGGTGGACTGGAATAATTAAGTTAGTCTAAAATGACAGATTTAAGAAGTCGCCACATCAGTTAGCTGGTATCTGGCTTTATCTTGATGAAAGCTAAATCCTGTTTTGGCCTGACTTCTTGTGTTATACAACACAGTGCTCCTCTTCTTCCTCTTTTTTTTCCCAAAGGTCAGTGTAGGTCTTAATGGCAGCCGTCCACATGACAATACTGCGGATGCAACGCTGTCGCCAACATCATTTTTTTTCCATAGGCAAACCTAATGCAAATGATCAAACTCTGGCTGTGGCATGCAAAACAAACACAGCAGGAGCCGAGCAGCTCATTCATCCTGAACCAGAAAATCATTAGCCTCTGCCTGATGTCCCTTTGCTCCCAATGTCCCAATGTTCCAATTAATGCCTATCAAATCTAGTTTTCCCTTTGAACTGCACACTTTCACCGTCTCTCCTTATGTCTAATGCCTGGACTCTGTCTCCATCCAGGTGTTTGGAGCTCCACCCAAACAACCTACTGGCCCTCATGGCTCTGGCAGTGAGCCTGACCAACACTGGTATGCGCCATGATGCCTGTGAGGCCCTGCTGCGCTGGTTGAGACACAATCCTAAATACAAGCACCTGCTGAAGGGCAAGACCCACCTCATGGGATCCCCAAACTCCCAGCGCAGGATGTCACATGTTCCCAACATGAACAGACATGAAAGGTAGAGTATAGTATATAGAGTATATTAGACTGAAGAGGAGAACAATTACTCAGTTTACTCTGAGAGAAAGGCAACCAAACATTTCCTTTAAGGAGGTAAAATCCCAATGATTGGCATAATTTCTTTTGGAAACCATTAACCGACTACCTAAAACAGTTTGTGCCAGGGTGCCTCATCAAGTGAATATTCAAAAGATAAGATGAAAGAATGATTTCTGCCCTGCTATAACCAGCCACCATAATTGCAAATGATGTGGGATTGATTTTTTTTAATGATTTCTCCAACAATTTAATATTAAGTAGGTTAGCACTATGTTTTTACAGATTTAATATCTCATGGAGGATTTAATCTTCACAGCCAATTTCTTCATCTGTATGAAAACTATGATAAATAATACTGGTAGCTGACATATACTGTGTATGTATCATATTAAGATAATACAGCATTGTTTCCAACACGTATGCATTTCATTTTTCACATGGTGGGGAAGGCAAATAATAAACAAACTTGAAATACCTTGTGGTTTTGGGACCAGAAACAGCAATGAACCAACAGAGACACTGGGGAGCACAGAGGCAATCAAACACAGCTGAACCTAACAAGACACAGGTGAAACACATTAGGGGCGGGGCAGACAATCAAAAGGGAAGCCAGGACAGGAAGTAAAAGTTACACTCAAGGAAAAACTACAAAATAAAACAGGAAACCAGACACAATAAACTAAAGAACAACAGAGAGTCCAAACGGATTAGTCCAACAGAAATCAATCAGAGAACCCAGGGGTCAACGAACAAGGGGGTTAATAATTGTGTATTGTTGAGTGAAAACTCCTACATCTGACATGACATGATGGACAAACCTAACTATAGTTATTAAGTCTTCTGCATGTTGTTTTAAGGTTCAATGTCAGCTTCAGTGTGAAGGAATGAAGGAAGAAAAAACACGTTTGCTTGGGTTGATTAACTCTAAATTAGGGATTATATAAATTGGACCAAAAACACACACGTTGTCTCAGTTCTACTAGTCCTTCTCTTCAGTTTCTTCTTCCCTTTAACACTATTTGTCAGGCTCCTTCCTTCCCTCTCTCCTTTTTAACATGCAGTACAATGCACATCAAGGTACTGCACTCACTCAGCAGCCTTAAGTTAAATTCACACGTATCCTTATCTGTGTGTGTGTGTGTGTGTGTGTGTGTGTGTGTGTGTGTGCGTGTGTGCGTGTGTGTGTGTGTGTGTGTTTGTGAGCACAGCTCCCTGCTACCTGAGGTCAAAGAGCTCTTCCTGGAAGCAGGTCAGCACAACTCGGAGAGTGTCGATCCAGATTTGCAGACGGGCCTCGGGGTGCTCTACAACCTCAGTGGAGAGTTCAACAAAGCTGTAGATGCCTTCAATACAGCTGTCAGTGCCCGAGGTGGGACACACACACACACACACACACACACACACACACACACACACACAAAGATAGAATAGATGCTCTGCAAACAGAAATAATATCAAGGCAATACAATAAGTTCAAAATCTGCAACACACATCACAACATGTGACAAATGAAATGTCTATTTCATGTGTTTTATAGCAAAGGTCATTTCAAATTGACATATTGAAAATTTACCAAGAATTATTTTAATTACCAATTAGTGTGGTGATTTGGTACTGAAAATATCCAGTACAGTTTTCAACATTATTTCTTAAAAATGTTATTTAGTGAATACAAGCTAAGACTTATTTGACGTAACAACAAAGGCAGTATACCCTTTCTTTCTTTCTTTTTCTTCCTGTGATTGCCATAAGCTGTCACAATGTAAACAAGTACATTCTCAATATATTTTTACAATTATTTTTTAGTTCTGCCTCCTCCATGCATGTACCGAGTTTGGAACTGACTGTAAGTTATGATAAAAAGTTTGATCCATCCATTATTACAGACAAAGAAGAAGTCTGTCACTCATTCACATCACAATCCTAGAACAAAAGATATAGAATATGGCTTTATGATTTAAAAAATGCTTCTAAAAGGTTTTCAAAACAAAAGGAAAAAATAGAGAACATTAACCTTTATTTTGTGGTTTATTGTCCACTAGGTACTTTGTGTGTTTATTTATATAATATATTAATCTTGACTTGTATAGTAATGTGCAACCTTTAATGAAATATTATGTCATGGCCCAATATGAGCACCTTATAATTATGTAAACACATAGTTTAAAAATGTTTTGGTTTTTTCACATACATGTTCCCATGCAAACTTGGCGAGACATGAAGCCCTCGAGCATGTGTACATCCTTAGAGATCTGAAGCTACAAATACTGAGGGAGAGCTCGTGCCAAGAGATGCAGTGGGCCACATCAAACTGTGACACTAATATGTGAAGCTAGAAGCTGCCAAATCTGGCCTCATCAACTCTAGTGTGGCACACTAGAGTACACACTTAATCAGGATCCAGAACAAGACTGAAACATAGTGCACGCAGAGTTTTATGCAGAAAACTAAAAACAGGCCAATATTTCACACAATTAAATGCACACGACAAACAAAACAACCATGCACACACATATAACCAAAACCTTCCTTACATTGCATATCAGCCTCTGTCTTTCCAGCACTGTCTCAGACAGGGACACCAGTGTTACGGAAAACCATGACCTCTGTATGTGATTGTCCACCTGCATATAGGAAATGCAAGGACACCGTCCGTGATGTAACTCAGCTTCCCTTAATCTGACCTTGTTAGGCTGCTTTATAGCAGCAAGCTGGGCAATGCTTCAACACACTTTATTGTTGTTTGTCAAAAAAACAAACATAAAAAACAATAAAGTGAGCTATAGCTCGCTGCTGTAACTTTGCTTTGTCATGCTGTCACAGTGTTATGTAGCAGAACAGGTTATTCAGCTCTATTTCACTGGCACTTTTAGATTATTCTGTCAGCCCTAAACACACACAACACAGATAAGACTTAAAGAGAAAATGAATAGATGCTGGTTAGCATTCATTTCAAGAGGTTAAAGTTATAGTCAGTGAGATCGCTGGAAAATGAATTGATTGTTGAGATCTTTGCCATGAGCTCTCAGCAAATAAACGCAGACAGACATTCTCCTCCACCGACGACCCGAGACCAGGGGTCTGCAACCTTTAGTATGAAATGAGCCATTTTGTCCCCTCTCCACCCAAATAAAATGAATCTGGAGCTGCAAAACCCATTATCTCTTTCACTTTCATCTTCTAATAACCTCAATATTTTCAACCCACCATCCAGGACTACTTATTGTGGAACCGCCTGGGAGCCACACTGGCAAATGGAGATCGGAGCGAAGAGGCAGTGGAGGCTTACACACGAGCCCTCGAGCTGCAGCCAGGATTCATTAGGTCTCGCTACAACCTGGGTATCAGTTGTATTAACCTGGGGGCTCACAGGTGAGTGACCTGAGACAAGTAGACTACAGCAAAGTGGGACAAAGTCTCCACTTGCTTTTGATGGTGAGAACAAATACTGCAGTCAAATCTGCCGACGTTTGCTTCTACTTGGTAAAAAATATGCATGCTGCATTGCTTCATGGGCGTGTCAGCCAAGTTGGGGGCTTTAGGAGTTGTTTACGTTGCTGCAGCTTACGGCGTTATTGTTCACATTGTTTACCAGCTTGAAGGTCCTGCACACAGTCAGTGAACTGTACACGAGAGGCTAAAGATCTGTAGATTTTAAACATTCATCTCCGACACCCAACTAAGATCAGAATACTATTCATTTGTTAATGACCTTTCTCAGGTTAAAGTAACTGCAAAATGCTGTTGACAGGGCTTTGTCTCACTCACACTATGGTCTTAAGTGGATGGTGCTCGAAGCTTGGTGTTCTTTACAAGACTTGTGACAAATCAGGCCTCCTCTAAACCATTGCTTTTATCATTTCTTCTACAGAGAGGCTGCCAGTAACTTCCTGACTGCCTTGAGCCTTCAGAGGAAAAGCCAAAGTCGCCAGCAATCACACCAGGTGATGTCTGGAAACATCTGGTCTGCTCTGAGGATAGCTTTGTCAATGATGGACCAGCCTGAACTGTTCCAGGCCGCAAACATTGGTGACTTGGATCTTCTAATGCGAGCCTTTAACCTTGATATTTGAGGAACAGGAGGAAGTAATGATAGCATTGCCCCATTCGCTTATTCTCCAGATTTTATCCAACAGCCAAAAGCCCAAAATGCACATGTCTGAAAAGTTCAGATCGGATGTTTTTATGCACGTCCAGTAAGAGTTGCAGTTGTCAGAGTTATTATATTTTTCTTGCCCAAGTACCTCGGACCAGATTTGAGGACAACTTCTTCCAAGTGCTAGAAGTGACTACTTTGTGATGGATTTGCACTGCAATTTGTGATTTCCCTGAAGAGCACAAGGACAGGCAAAGATTGTACAAGCAATGCCTTAGAGAACACATCAATTAAAAACTGACTCATCCAGTGGAACAGAGCTGAGCCATGAGTGAGAGACAGACGGACAGTTTGAGAAACCCACTGAAGAAACCATTTGCAGGGTAAAGATGAGATTTGAAAGTGAAAAAAAAAAAAAGAACAGTGATTGAAAACTGTCTCATTCTGCTGAACAATAGATTCAGTGTGTAAATGACAAAAACTGCACCATATGACCTGAACCTCCAAATTTTTGTCCCTGGCTTCTTTTCCTCCTCTTTCAGTGGAGAAATATTATACTGCATGAATAAGAATTTTCATAAATGGATTTAAAACTGACGTAATTTTAGAAGATTTCCCTTTGCACAAACAGACGACTTCCTAACCCTAGTGGAATGTGCAAGCCAGGTTGTAAAGCCTTACTCAAATGCATGCGAACAACAATATTTATTTATACTATTTTTTATGGTAACAATATGCTAAGCCACTTTCAGACTGGTGTGAATTTCTTTAAATAACTGCCATCTTCTGAACTTGAAAGCTTTATGAGCCATTCATTTTTGTTTTGTTGTTTACTTGGCTCCGAGCTTATCGTCGCTCCCTTTATTCTGACTGGTTAAAGAAGTTTACAGGCAGCCACGATCTGTAAAACCTTAATTAGTGTGGAAACTTTCAAACATCCTCATATGGGGAATGGTCCAAAATATCCTTTTCATCCTAAACATCTCTAGAAGCTCCTGTGTTTAATATCAGAAGAAAACGTTTTCGGGTGTGCTATAGAAACCTGTTTTTATCTGAGATCCTATGCAAACGGTCATGTTTTATGTTGCTGCCCATAATTGCCAGTTTTTCCCTCAGTGGACCAAAAGGTGGAAAACAGTGGAAACCAGAGACCAGTACAAGAGCCATTCGCCAAACCCCTTGATGGTCATGGTCTATATAAGAGGGAACCGCAGGGCAGACAAAAACAATTGCTCTTCTTTCCACAGAGACACATTTATAGAAACACCATTCTCCCGAATTGTAGCCTTTGTGTTTTCTAACCCTACAATGTAGCAATATGTTTGTGACCTCAATCGCACACAATGAAATCAATGTGCTATACATCAAGCCTTGTTATCACGTCCATGTGTTATTGTAGTGGCCCACAGCATGCGCTCTCTTGGAAACCCACTTCCAGAGTGCTCAACAGAGTAGCTGTTCTTCATCCAATTATATTTAAGTTACATTAAAACTTAAATTTACATTAAGACATTTACAGCTAAAATAACTGCTTTAGTGAGAGATTGTTGGCACCATTAAGACAGTAATGTCCAAAGTCCATAACATAAACGGGCCAAGCCCGGCCCTCAGTCGGATTTTGTACAGCCCACAGCTTTGGTTTTATAACGCGTTATTTATGGCCTGGTAGAGACTGGGACACAAAATTGGCCTCAATCTTGAGTCACTGCCATAAGCTCTGCTGGTAAGGAGTTGTGAGGTTCGAAAACCCACTTGTGACAGACAGATACATGCATTCATCATCTTTTATGTTATGTTATTTGACTCCAGATGTGAAAGAAAGGCGGATTTTTTAAAATATTTTTCACTTTTGCGAGGCTTATATTTGGTTACATTGTCATTTAAAAATTATAATGAATTGTAAAATTAAATGATTATAAAACAGCGCATTTGTATGCAACTTGTACTGTTGCATACAACAACTAATTTAAAAGGTTCATTTAAAAACAAGCGTGGGGTCTGCAGGCAGTCTTACCGTGAGTGATTCAAGTCCACTGGAACCTCCTGTGCAGGAACAATCAGCTCCCAGGATCCAACTAAAAACTTGCACACACGTCATGCAATCAAGCATGCACACCTGCAACCCATCACACACACATTCAGAGAGGGAGAGAGACGAGGCAGAGAAAGCACAACCCTGAGGTCATAACAGGGGCTTGACAGTGGCAAAGGTCAGAGCAGAGGTGGGAACTTAGCTTATACACTTAATGAATTGTTAATGAATTAAAATGTGTGATATCAAAAAGTTTTAACTCAAACATCAGCAGAGATGACCCTTCCCTGCATGTTTTCGATGTTTCTTTGCTCCAACACACCTGATTCAAACGGTCAGCTCATCAGCAAGCACTGCAAAAGCCTGATAACGATTCATTCCTTTGAATCAGGCGTGTTGCAGCAGGGACATGTCGAAAACGTGCAGGGAAGTGGGACCACGATTGAGACTCCCTGCTCTAGAGGACAATAATGGGTTGTCCACCAGTTTGGTCTGCTATGAACTTTGGTTCAGACATTTATGTCCCACACATTAATGTGATGTCCACTCACATTAGTGTGTCCCTTTTTGTCTCAGACTACAATCTGAATGTCAGTCCTTCACATGTTTTGTGTTGAGTGCAAGTGCTGGCTCATCGATGGTAAATGGTAGCACATGGTTGAATTATGTGTTACCACTGACATTCACTGTTTCTTCTGTAATGAATCCCAAAGGAGGATCTGTAGCAGTGTCCTGCAGGAAATTCATTTGTATTTCTGTCTTAGTTCACCAAAAACCTCATAGAGTCTGAGAGAATGTTTTTGTCGTCGTTATAAATACAAACATATTCTGCCCCTGAGAAAACATGATGTCTCGTAAAAGGTGACCGCTAAATCAACTCAAGTTTATGGTTGGACTTTTATTTTCGTTGCATTACAAGGAATATTATGTTCCCAGTGAAAACCATATTTTTTTTTTATAAAGAAACTGTAAATGGCTGGTTAAAAAAGTTAAAACCTGAACGTAAACTCTGCACATACACTGCTGTGCATTGACGTAGGATGCATGGTGACACGTTTCCTCTTGTAGAACCTTCTACTGTACCTTCTCAGGTGAACTGCCCTATAGGTTATCGCATGCTTCTGAGGCACTGAGGTTGATTGCATGCTGGATCCTTTACATTCTTTTCATTTTTATGCATGAAATACATGGAAATGGTTTCTTTTCAACACGAGGTTTGCGTACAATATTTTTTTTTTTTACAATACTACCTTGACAGGAACTGATGTGTATATTAAGCATATATCCTTTTCTTGCATATAAAATGTGCAAGACTTGAGCACTGATGTTTTAACACACTTAAACTAAAGGTATATTGCTACAACTGGCTAATCATAGTTATATTTAGTAGAGATCAGTAACTGCTGCAGTAGCCCCAACCTTTAAAGCGGTTGTAAATGTTGTAAACCATGTTTTTGAGCGTCAAAGCATTATCATTCTTAACATCATATGAATACATCAATTATTATGCATTTTTTTAAAAAACTTTAATGTCATATAAAACATCATAGGTTTATAACGATAAAAAGGATTATTTAATTTGACTGCTTTAGAGCATTTTAATATAGGTTAATACAGGTGTGATTAGTTAGTTGAAACAACTAGTCTTTGACCAGTTTGTGTTGATTGACAAAGACATTAAAATAAAAAAAATATATATAATCATGTAAGTTATGGGAATTAAATAGAAATATGATTATGAAAAGAAGCAGAATGAAATAACGTGTCAAAATAATGACGTTTTCAAATATATTGATTTGTGAAGTATCTTATTTCTAGCTTTCTGCAGGTTGCAACACATTCAATTCAGGAATTCTTCTGAGGTAGAATGAATACTGGAGATACTCTGTATGTATGTACTTAAATCATAAATCTTTGTCATCGACACACTCTCCAAAGCCTTTATAAAATGGCAATTGTGGCTTCACTGGTTGAGGTTTGTGAAAGTTATCACTACATGTTGTGTACATTCCTGTCTTCACTCCTTTAATTCAACATGTGTACAAAGGTAATTTGTTTGGTTTATTTATCAATGCATCACATGTATGAATAAAAATGCTATTTTGATGAATGAACTTAGAAAATATATACTTTATATACAGTAGTTGGTTTATTGAAACACTATAATGCATATTACTCTTCCTGTATAATCACAAGGAAAGCATTAGCACCTTTAAAGCGTCCAATATGAAAGTAATCTTTTAAAATAAACGGTTGTTATATAATCCACGCTTGTGTCTCATTTTTTTCAAGTCAACACTTTCACTGAAGTTCCATTGTTAAAGAAGCCAAGTCTTCACAAAAGTGTAGTTTATTCAATTATCCAAAAAATCGTAAGTAAACAGTGCCACTGTACTGTCATAAAGACTCTATTCACATACACCTAAGCCATGTATGGATAAATGCAGACATTACAAAAGTCAACTTAAAATAAACCCTTCAGGAAAACTATGTAATAAGAACTACAGAACTGGCACAAACTTGTATGCAAAAAGGCAACACAGTAAAAACAGGTGAATCTTTTTTTCTTTCTTTTTTTTTGACATTTAGTTAAATGAGAAAAGAGAACAAAACTCACAAAAGTACAATGGCACAATCCAAATGACTAAATGTCAACGTCTAGTGCACATGCTGACAGTGACAAAGCCTTTTTGTGGCAAATTTAACTGATACGTTTTAACAACGTAAAGGGGAAGAATGGAAGAGACTGAGCTCGAGGGAAAGCTGAAATAAAAAGACAAAAAAAAAGACAATAACATAATCAGGAGACTGAGGGAGAACAAAGGTGCAGAGAAATGAAATGAATTGCACAGGATATCTGAAGACGCAGGACTAAACATCATTAAGCAAGGCGACAACTTCATCACCCAGGGTTTTGACAGGACACATTCAGTTTCTGAGGGGAAATAATTATCCTTTTTTAATCGCAGAAACACAAGACTTGCATAGAAACATTATAGAATTTCCTGCTGCACAGACAAGCACACTGCAGCAGTTTGTCAAGTAATATCTGATGAAGAGAGGTCAGGATTTATTAAAATCGGTGTCTAGACAGTGTTGTTAAAGAAGAGTGCTTCAGAAATATGATTTTATTCTGTAAAGTAAGATGTTAATCTGAGTACTTATAAAGTATTTTTATTTTTTTATCCTACAAGAAAAGACAGTCTTCTGTTTCATTTAAAAAACATTGAAAGACTTTCAGTTGCTCCTTCCAGTTTTTCTTCTTTCAACTCTCTTGAGAAATGTCTTTTTATGGCCAAATGATTTTCCTTTTCTGTAACATCAAAAGTGAAGGCTCCAAAGTCACCTTAAATGTTACATTTCATCAGCGTAATACAACACTCTGAAAGTCACTTTTCAGCAGAACTCCCCTTTAAAACACAATATGTGCACCAGAAGTTTGATCACAGGTCATCAAATTGGAATTAAAGGTCCAGTGTGTAACATTTAGGAGGCTTTGCATATGTGTATGTTTTCACGTGTACTTTGTTTTCAAAGCCTTGGAAGAAACTTTTTATGTGCACTGTTGGAGGCCACCATCTTGTGTCACCACGTTTCTACAGTAGCCTGAACTTGCATGTTCTGAAGCAGACAAAGAATAGCTCCGCCCACATACATGAGAAACATAAAGAGATGAACAAAGTGGAAATGGCTGCATTCTTTCTGGTATCCAAAGGCCACCATTGTTCCCTGATGTGTTTGGGGAAAGGAGTGAGCGAGCAGAGGAATCCTCCACTTCTCGCACTCTACAGTCAACACACTGGACCTTTAAGGGTCCACCTCACTGACAAAACACCGGTTCTTTGTGATATTAGTCTACTTTTTTGATATGTAACATTCAAAACCAGATTCAAGTCCAGTTCCAGGCACATACAAGTAGACAGGAGGATCTGACAACAGTGAGCTGCTGTTTATAGACAGCAGTGAGAGTACAGCATCATTAGATAATCCAGCATGAGGTCGTGGTGACTGAACAGCCTAGTCTCACTGGTTTCCAGGTATTAATGAAGAAGAGGAGGTTTTGGTAACAGTGAGCACCAAGATATATTCAACACTGAACCATGTCTGCTAGCAGAGGGATGCATGTGCAGAGGAGACACTGGTAATTGTGCAGCCTTTATCATAATGGTAAACATCAACATTAACTGACCTGTAAAAAGTACCATTAGGTCAAAGAAAACATTAATTTTAACTTTTGGGTCACAGTCTGAATCCGTCAACATGATTAAAGAAACAAAAGTGGACCAGCTGCAGCTGAGAGTTTAGTTTTGCCCACTATGCAAATACTTTGCAATTTGAGCAAAACCTATTAAAAAAATGGGTTGAATGCAGGGTTAGGGGCTACGATATGACTTACTTGAACACGGAGAACGATGGTGACAGCAATCAGAAATTAAGAGCAACTTTAGGCATCAATCTCTTTAAGGACTGACAGTTTCAGCAGACTATAGTAGAAATTTGATGTGACATTCAATTGCTTGTACGTGGTGAATAAAAAGTCCAATTCTACAGCATCTGGTGCAGAATATTAACTTATGTGTGTCAAAAAGTGCTCAGGAAGGAGAAAATACTTCTATCCTGATAACTCAGCCAGTGTACCACAGTGCATTAAGTTCCTCATTAAAACTGACAAATGTGTGCACCATCTCCAAGTAAAACCGGAGAAAGTCTGAGCCATTATTGAGCCAGCGATAGTGTCACATTCAACACCATCTCATGGCCTTCTTAGTTTTCATTCCCTTCATTATGAAATATGCGCAAAGTATGATGCTAATGTCTCTCCGTAACCCAACCAGAATATTTTCAAAGTAATTTGAAAAGCCACCAACAAACAACACAGTAATTTTTTGTTTTCGCTATCACAGCTCCAGAGCATTTCAGGGCTGGCAGTGAAGCACTGCCATTAGAAAATATACTTATAAAATGTGCCACTTTTAAAACAGTGGCACAGTAGCTGAAGGCATAGAGCAGAAACAATAGGATTTTATATGTGACATTTTTGTGTGTCCAGAGAAGTCCAGAAGTTGAAATTGCACACATCCCTTCGAACCTACGCTGTCGAGAAAATGTCCTTTTAAACATAAACACTGAAATATACATTTAAAGCATGACGTAACACAGATGCACAAAAAGCACATTGCTTTCCCTTTCTGACCAGTGTTCTTGGCTGCTCCTGAATGACATCACAGTACGGCGAGTGGCTGGTCTGAGAGGATTTCCATCATTTCCACTACAGATGTTAATAGAGTTGTCTGCCAGTCTTCTGATCGCTGTTCTTCAAAGGTTGCAGGGTGGATGTGCTAACTATTAGTTTAACTGCTCGACAGTCGATGGTAAAAGTAGATGTAGCCCAAGTCTTTTGGAGGCCTTTCTGACAAACACACTTTCTGGTCATTGTAGATCACCCACCTGCAAGAGGAGGAACATTAGAACAAGGTACATGTATGGAGGTAAGGAGTATATCATTTTGATACAATCAGTCTAAATAAGCAGACTGATTATAAATAATATTCTAACTAACGGAGGCAACATATTTTCGGTTTTAATTTAATTTTTCTTCGCGGTCCAGTTGTTGGCACTGGTGCCTCACAGCAAGATGGTCACCAGTTTGGATCCCGGTTTGACCAAGGGCCTTTTCTGTGTGGAGTTTGCATGTTCTCCCCATGTGAACGTGGGTTCCCTTCCCTTGTGTGGCTTCCTCCCACAGTCCAAAGACATGCAGATTGTGGATTAGGATCATTGGACATTCTAAAGTGACTGTGTGACTGAGAGTGGATGGTTTGTCTCGGTGTGTCGGCCCTGTGATGGACTGGCAATCTGTGCCCCCTTCCTTTGCCCACAACCCTCATGTGGAGGGTAAAGTGGTATGAAATGGATGGTTGGACATCTCATGTAGGTGATGTGAATGAAGACAAATGCATTATGAACAGCAACATCCTGCTTTTGATTGAAAATATGCAAAGTCGCCTCTGTACAACAGTAACTATATACTGTACATGTACATTATATTGCACATTATTTAGCAAAACTGTGTGCAACCCACCTTCCCTCCTTTTTGATGTGACAAACATAATGTCCAGACATTGTGGACGCTCCCATGTGGCTAATGAAGGCAAAAAGCTCATAGCCTGAAAAGAGGAGAAAAAAAACAAAAGAAACAGAATGCGATGATTTACCACAGCCATGTTTTCAATATTAAAATGGGATAGCAAGAAAAATCAATCAGTGATTTTAACTGCAGACTGACTATGAGCTCAAACTTTACAAATCCTCCACAAAGGTGCATGAAACAAAATAGAAAGGCTCTGTCAGTTAGACACATCACAAATAATATTGTAATGGTTCAGATTTATCATACAACTAATCTTAAATATCAAAAAGTGTGCTAAGGAAATATGTGTTAACCTGCTCTGCTACACGATGAACTAAATCCTTCACAAAACTCATACCTACCTACCAAGCTGACAAAATACCCCGATATATTTGACGATATATGGACTAACGCCTGTGTCACAAAGAAAAGCAAGTAGTCAGGCACGCAGTAAAATGCATGTAAAGCAAAGGCAGAAATTCTCCTCCTCACACATTCTACAAGTGAGCGGCGAACATTTGAGAGAATTACAACTGTGAAAATTATAGAGTAAAGACTGATTTCTTTTAAACTCTATAAATATGGCCAGATGTGCTGGAGTGTTCTGCACCTGCTCCTTCATTATTGCAGTAGTAGCTAAGAAGAACAGAAAGACTCCTGCTGTGAGGCTGCAGGAGGAGAGGACTGCAGCTAATCAGTGCTGTAACCACTGCAACCAATGTGGTGAAAATGTCACTTCTCTGCATCTTTGGTGGTATGGGATACCAGAGCATTTACAATTTTTTACAAAGCAGGTCCCCATAACATAAATGATTCCATTTAAAGGTGTAGACATGATGTACAGTTAGGGTGAGGTTAAGTTTAAGGCTATGGATGGATGGATTATTGCAATTCTTTAGGAACTAAAACTAAAAAACACAAAGTATATCACATATCCATTCCATTAGCTCAGGCCGCCCGTCAAAGCCTTGTATTAGTGTCAAATAAATAGTATTTCGTACCAAACTGGTGGTGAATTTGTTCAACAAAATCCCTTAGACCTTTTTAATAAAAGATAGGGGCAATGAACAAATTAAGAAAAAAAAATGTTTCTTAGCATCTGATAAGTGTTCGAAAACAGATTTTAAAAATCATCACACAAACCGCAAACCGTTTGTGAGTTAAAACTTTAGAAGCTCTGGTCTGAATCATGTCTTGTGTTTTAATTTGGTCAGGCAGAGCAGGTCAGTGCTCAGCAGCACCAGAGGACTCTATGTGTGTCATCCTTCAGACAGTCATTATGGTTAAGGGTAAACTTACCTATGCAAGTTCATGACATGCAGGTTAAAAAAAGTTTTTTATGTGCACCATTTTAATTTGATGATAAGCCAAATCTGTGGTTGTAATTAAATAATATACCACATGTTCCTGCTGGGTCTCTGTCCAGATAACCATGCCCACTCTGAGCTGTAAAATGTGACCACAGTTTATACCCAAACTCTGTTCTTAAGGTTAATTAAAGTCAACCTCTGAATACGTCACATTTCTGTCAGTGAGGCTCAGTTAGAAATCAAGTCAAGAAAGACAGGAAACAACGATCAGTGAAATCAATCATGAATCAGTCACTCACGTCCTGGTCCATCTTTGACTCTCGGCCCCAATGTTTCTCTGTCTGGAGAAAGTGTAGAGTCGCTGTGTGAGTTGGCATTGAAGAAAGCATTGTCATTGGGTTCTGTGTCAGCCATGTCTGAAAGGACATCACTCTCCTCCTCTTCCGGGTGGGTGAAGATCCAGTCAAGTGCTCGTTCAAGGTTATTGTTCTGTAGAGTATTGAAAATACCCTTTATGATATAGTTTCACAGACATTTACACAGAAAAACCTAAATATAGCACAGTGCTAAAGTCTTTATATTTAAAAAGGTGTGTAAAATGTAGAGTTCAATGGCAGAAATTAAATATATCACCCATAAGTGTACTTTCGTTGCCACAAAGCCTTGTCTCCACTTTGGCCACCATTTTGCACCACTATGTTTCTACCGCAGCCTGAACGGACATGCATTTCATGCCAGAAAGAGGATGCTTACTAGGCAAATGAGGAAAAACACATAAACACATAAGCCTGATGGAGAAACCAACTATAAAGAAGGAGAAGAAAATGGCAGAGAGAATGGAAGAGTGAAGAGAGTTGTGCGAGAGTGTTTACATCCTTATTGGTTTGCGAGGGTCACCATAATTCCTGGGCACACTTGGGGATGGGAGAGGTAAATTGAGGAGTCCTCCCTTTGTGAGTCTCACCACTAATTCTAAAACTCTTGCCATTTTGGACACAGTCTGCAGAAGGACATTGTTTTTACTATGTAAAGCAATATATATCTGACAGTAACATAATGGCTGCATCTGCACAAATGCTTGAAATAAAAAATACCTGGCATGCCAGGAAATAATGTCATCATATAGAAGGCATAAGACCTGTAAGGTGATTGCATTGGGCGATACAATCAGGGTTGAGGGTTGTTTTCTCCCTTTGTTGGCTCTCAATCAAACTCTGCTCATTTTAACTGGCTCATCATTAGCTATTTTTATGCAAACATTTATCACAGAGGCGGCAGCTGGCATCATCTGTGCTTAATTCCCTCTGAGGATGTTTGCTTTTAATCTGAAGTAGAGGTGTGATTCCATGAGAACTGTCTGAGGAGCACATGGGCAAGTGGATTGTTTTTGCTTTTTCTGTTTCTCCCTCTGTCAGGTCACAGAGGTTGGAGAGAAAGAAGTTTCACCTCCAGAATTTGGGCTAATAATAAACCAACCCTGAGACCTTTCTCTGCTTTACACCTCCATCATCCTCATGGGGAATAAGTGTTCATTTTTTCCACTTCAACAACATCATGGCAGGTGGGAAGTTTGGTGACATTAGAGACAATAAACAAGGAAGCCAGGTGTCTATTTCTGTGTCCTCTCAGATTTGTGCTAACAACGCAGTTTAAAATACGAAACATGAGAATCAGGGGCTATTTCAAGATGAATAAACTGCCAACTGTGGAATAACTGTATTTTCTTTTATCGTCAAATCATTGTGTGTTTTTACATGTATTCTGTGAGATGTGATGACAAACTGGCTCCACACCCACTGAAGCAGGTCTGTTCCTAAACCTGAAAGGCTGCATCAGCAGAGGAGTCTTTATGCAACTGGGACTATTTGTAAACACTATGTAGAGCAGATATCTTTAATCACTATTCATTTTATAGTCTGGAAAGCAAATAAGTCAAGCCAAGACTATTTAAAAGTGTCAGAGCATCTTGTTGCTTTTTTTCAAGCCCCATCGTATTTGTCACAACATCTTAACCTCAATGTTTTTATTTTCCAGTCTTAATTTCTTCTTTAAGGGGTGTGATTTTTTCTGTTAGTCGTTCAGTTTATTTCCATACTTGAACAATGAAATGAATAACCATTTATTGCAAATGATTTCTTTTCTCTTTGGTCCTCCCTTTTTTTGCCTAACATTTGTGGTTCAGAGAATTTGCTCGACGTGTGTCTGTGTTTTTTTTCCTGCTCTTCTAAGTCTATCTACCTGTGTGGGTGGTTCTTCGCCCCCTGTTATTCTGTTGCCTGGGTCTAACTATTTTTTTTTTTGTCCATGTAATTATTAAATGTTTCAATGAGAAACCGAAGAGGACATAATCACTACCCAGAGAAGACTTTTTTTAATCAGTTCAGAAATTGCAACAATCACCCATGCCGCCGGCCCAGTTCTCCCTCTGTTTATTACAAACAAATCATTGTTATCGCTGCCACTGACACAATACAGCCACAGGGAAAAAAAAAATGTTAGGGTCCCAGGTGTCTGCAGCAGCAAATTTAATCACTCAAAAAATGAGGTTGATAAGCAGTAAACAGAATACTTTCAATAAGAAGTGTTGAGGATTAAGAAGTATCAGCTGACAGTAGTAAAACAAATTATAAGAGGAAGAACATGTAAAAAACAAGCACCAGTGCCATGCTAATGAGAAAGAGTGATATATTAGCACTGAGAACAAACATGGACAGAGTGGGCAGCAGACTGACCGTGGCTTTTAGTGCCTGGATGCTGTGAGTGCGAGGGAAGCCCATAGAAGTGAGGATGGCGATGCTCTCCTCAGGGGGCGAGTTGCTCAGAGGCGTGGCACCCATGGGGCTGTCACTGGTGGAGGGACCAGGATCCATCATGGAGGGCAGAGTAAGAGGTTCTGCAAAGTCTAAGAAGAGGGACAGCGAGAAAACTATGAAAGGATACATCAGCTCCTTTTTATTCAGTGGCACAATTAATGAGTTTATCTGTCTTTGATGTAATCAAAATTGCACTGGCCTCCTTACATTGGCTCCCTGATTATTTTAGAATTAATTTGCAAATGTTATTATTTGTTGGAGGCACACGGCAGTTGAGTGGTTTGCACTGTTGCCTCACAGCAAGATAGTCCCCAGTTTGAATCCCGATTAGATAGCGGGACATTTTTTGTGGAGTTTGCATGTTCCCCCAGTGTGTGCATTGGTTTTCTCAGGGTACTCCGGTTTCCTCCCTCAATCAAAAACATGCAGAAGTCAATGGAACATTCTACAATACGTGTCCTTGCACATTGCACACTGCACCTAGACAACACTCATGCACTTTTACCTGTTGATTTTTCCCTCATGGTATTCTTACTCTCAACATTGAACATATCTGACAGATACTGTTGTTCTGTTGTTCTGTCTGTCCCTGCACCGTATGTATCTGTCTGCACTGAATGTGTTTGTCTTGCACTGAATGTGTTTGTTTCTACTGTCTTGCACTGTTGAATGTAGCACCAAATTGATCCCGTTTCACCATGTACAGTGTATATGCTTGAAATGGCAATAAAACCCACTTGACTTGACTGATTAACTGTAGGTGTGAATGTGCGAGTGAATGGTTGTTCATCTCTACATGTTGGCCCTGTGATGGACTGGCAACCTGAACAGAACATCTGACTTTTTATACCAACAAAAACTTCAAATCCTTTTCTGCCTTCCTTTAATAAAAGTGTGTCACAAGAGGGTGCTTTATCTTTTTTATGGCCCCAGATGATGGAACACCCTCCCCATAGAAATCAGCACAGCCAGCTCAATTGTATTTATTACTTTTTTATATGTGTATTTATTTATTAGACCAATAGTTTTTTATTACTGATTGATTGCTTGTTTGATTTCATTCGACTTTGTGATTGTGCTGTACACCCTGGGTTGCATCTTTGTATTAAATGTGCTGCATTTACAATTTAATGAAGGAAATGTGACCCTTGTAAATAATTGAGCCTGTAAATAATTCAGGCACAGGCACGATAACACACATGTATGTTATGAACACTGTGTGTGTGCAGGGAGGTATCCTGTATATATTCCTGTGGTGCTGGAAATAGTATGTGTTGCTAAAACAGCCTGTGGCCTTTTGTATCAACATTGGTCATGTGAGTCCACATATTTCACTGAAATGTGTTTATCCACTAAGATAAACATACTAACACATAACATGAGAAACACTTCTACATGGTCACATTATTTGATTCCCATTAAGTTGATTAATAGTTAATAGTTAATTATATGAGAGGAAGACATTTTTAATCAGGAATGTATTTTGATGTAAGTGCAGTTCATTAAGTGTTGGCCCATGTGGGCTAACATCAATTTAAATGTTAATAATTCTGAAAAACTGTGGACGGTTAAAGCCCCCACAGATGTAAGATGGTTTTTCAGTAGAGTCAGATGAAAGTGAAGTGACACTCAACTCAATTATTTTACTTGTGGTTGTTTATATGTCCTCATCGCCTTTTAATGAAGTTATGACATTTCTCTGGACTCTGTACTTTGTTTTCAGTTTTAACCATTCACTAAAAAACAATGTAATATAATAAATGCAAGTGAGTTGTTTTGTTTGCTCTCAAGAATAAGTTCCATTAGTCTAATTTAATAGATGAAGCACTCTGGGTTCACTTCAGTTGCAAAGGAATGCTATGAGGGCATATTCTGCATCTAAAAATGATAATGTGAAATGTTTAGTTGCTGAAATGATGCTAATGGGAAAGTAATGACAGCAAACAAATGTGGAGGAGGCAGAAGAATCTCTGTGTGGCAGAAAGAGACAATCGGTTTAACTTGCATTATTTCACCTGAATGCAGCCGATTTCACAGGCACATTAGGCCCATTTAAAAACTAACAGGCAGGGGGTTGCTCTAATTTTCCTCCACTGTCGAGGGAAATAAATGTGACACGAGTTAGCGCTGCGTGTGAACATCTCCACTGCTGAGAGGCTCTACAAGAGACAAAGTCAGCAGTAACATTTTCTGATGATGATGGAGACAGACAAAGAAACACATACACACGAACACACAAACACCCACAGCACACAAAGGGATGTGAAGTGCGATAAAAAAAACGCTCTGATTTCTCTGCCGTGTCACTCACTTTCAATTACCTTTTGTTTGAAAGGTCCCAATCAAATAAACTTCCCTTGTGTGGAATATATTCTGTTTAATAAATCAAAGCTCAGTTGACAGGAGTTTTGGGTTTCACCCTGGCTTTAAGTTTCATGTGTTAAAAGATGAAAATCTGGTCTAGGACCTTGGTCAATACTTTTTCACCTCAGATTATGTGACAGGTTTGCTGATTCACTGTTAAACTTCCTCACACTCATATGTGCTGTACCAATCAATATCAAACATGTCAGAAAAAAAGAAAAGAAATAATTTCAATCTGTATCATTCAGATAATGGTTACACCAGAACACGAGGAACTGATCAAGTTGCGTAGCAGCAGTAAACAATCCAGCCTTTGCGACTTAACATTCGCTGTTTACAGATATTAATGGTTAGGATTTCCCCTCCACCTCTAACTGCAGAACTGTCTCATGCATTACTTACTTATTGCAAAGTATTGCAAATACAACACGTTGTTGAACCTCACTGCTTTACATCTGATTCCCCATGAGATTTAGTTCCTTATGTGTATGCCACAGCAACATTAAACATTAAAACTCCTGTAGTCTGGCAATGTTGTGGCATACATGCTGCAGAAATGTTTTTTGCAGATTTGCAGTCTGAAGCAGAACTGTGTCACCTTACATGCAGCTGTTGCTCTGATTATTTGTCACCAGTATTTTTGGTTGCTTTTTATAACCTCGCAAGCACCAGCTTCACATGCACCACTATTTCTTGTCAAGACTTTTTTTGTCTTGACTATTTATGATCATTAGACCCCTGAAATGAATTTGGACTTGTTTTCAAGAGGTCATGGCACAGTTGGACTTCCAATTTACTTTGAGAGCAGTGTTGTATTTGGACAACCGATATAAGCAGTTACACCTTTTTTAACACTACTGTTCATTTTACCCAACAGAATTAGTCCCCAGTACCCAGGTCACGTGAGAAGATATGGTAGGTCATTAATAACATTCAAAAGAAAGTACTTTACACATCAAATATGTTTGCAGAAGTGTACATCTCCTCCAGACTGACATTACATCATCCTATAACCCCTAAAACATCTAGGCTAATGATTGTCATGAAAACTGCAATTGTTTAAGTAAGATGAAATATGTGAAAAAACAGCATTGTGATGAAATTCTGCAGTGCTGCATTAGTCCAGAAATGATGTACCTCAGATGCCACAAATGGACAAATAATATTTTTAATAAAATTACAGTTAATATGCAACAATAAGTCATATCAATTATGGATCATATCATAATATCTGTCTACATAATCCAAATATGACTATTTTTTACCACATCCTGCAGCTCTACTCTACTAAGCTATGAAAATACTTTGCATTCCTTCCTTCCATCCTAACTACATCTTGAGCATCTCTATTTAAATTTTATTCTTGGATGAATGGATGGATAGATGGATAGATAGATGGATAGATAGATAGTAGATAGTAGCACTGTGTGTATATACATATACACATATATATATATATATATATATACATATATGTATATACATATATGTATATATACATATATACACATATATACATATATGTATATACATATATGTATATATACATATATACATATATATATATATATATATATATATATATATATATATATATATACATATATATATATATGTATATATATATACACACACACATATATACATTCATCTATATATATATACACACACACAGAGTGCTACAGTGATGTCTCACTCACCAGGCTCCTCCATGTGAGCTATGATCCAGTTGAAGGCCATCTCGGGGCCCATGTTGCCCGTGTAGTAGACCGCCTTCCTACAGGCCTCTAGCGGGAAGCCCATCTCTGCCAGCTGCATTACTGCCACCTCGTCTATTTCTGGAGCTGGAGACATGCAAAGCGACATCAATATCTCAAACATATAGTTGCTGATTCAACACGACCAGTAGCAGATTTTGTGCAGGCTCTCTCTTTGGGCCTCATTATACAAAAAGACTAGAGGAGGATCAGCCCCGGGGAGGTTCATTATTGATGGATGATTTACCAAGGAGAGAAGTGAGTGCAACAAAAATGAGCAGAGTTGTGAATAAAAGTAGTTTGTTTTAGTTGCAGCTCTTGCACCTGCCCAGGTGTATGTGTGTTCCGAGGTTCAGGTCTGTTGCATCCATCACTAAATACCCAAAAATACATTTTTTATGGATGTAACTTATATATTTATATGTACCGTAATTCATAGTTACTAAGAAGAGAAAAAAATACTTACAATCTCCAGAGCCTGTTGAGTTATCTGAAAGAGGAGCAGAAAACTATCTTAGTTGGCTTTAATGTTTAATTTCCTCAGACTTATGAAAAGTCAAGTTCCTGGCTGTGTGCCGATTCAGTTAATTGGTACTGAATTTCCATATTATTTAATTTTTTTTAGGCTTTGGTTTGAAAATACATCCTCTTAATGTTGACAGGAAGCGTAATCATATGGCTGTAATGTAAAATTACCATATTCCTAGACAGATTTACTACAAAAGAGTGACTCATCGAATCATGGGCCTTTTGTGGCCTCAGAGGGTTTGAGGACTTTAGGCACTGAAGAACTTTGCTGATTTGGCATCAGCCCTGGCTACCATCAGACAGCAATCTTTCTTTATCGAGGAGAAAGAGGTGCAAAACATGTAACGAGCATCCCAGTCCAGAATCAGACCAAGGACATTAAGATTATGGGATAAGTGCCTAAACCATTTGGCTGTCTGTACACTCCAATCTGTCAAACTGTGAATATCCCTGTACAGACAGATACAGTTCAAACCAGCTGCATGGTGAGATCTTTTCACCACTTACAGATTACTGTTGTTAACAAAACCCTGCAATCACAACATCAGTGGGTCCTGATCAAATGAAAGATGCTCAGCTTCTGCAAAACCATTTTTATCAGTGTCATTCATCATTTCAGCTCCATGGACTTTCCAACAATGTGACTATAAAACAACAAAACAGCAGATGGATAATGGACAAGAGGGTATTTTGCAGCTGAAAAAACCCCATTTAATAAATGTGACATTTAAAAAGAATCAGCAAATGTATTGAACCCTTTTCACTCGGTTTGAATTACAGGGTTTGCAGAATGGAACTTGGAAAGCAAAGTCAACAAGAAACGTTAATTAATTACACACATTTTGCTATGTAGTGTGATCCAAGCATATTTTTTTTTGGTGACAGATAATTATGTGTGTGGGACCTTTAACAGTTAAGCAGATACAGCACATACAGGCGAGTGGTGAAATATTAAGTTGTTGTTCTCAAAGGTTTCTGTCCAGCAGCAAGCTAATTTATTTCGTAAAGCTCATTGTGAGAACATGTGAAGCACAGCAAAGACATTTTTGCACTGCTTTTTGTGTTTGGAGCTTGAGGTAGTATAGCACACTTTGTGCATCACACCTACTAAAATATTAAGAAGAACACTGACAACTTGAGCTGAACTTTGCAAACAACAGAAGGAGAAGAAGAGGAATTACAATAACAAAAAAGGCAAAGCCAGGCAAACAAAACGATGGAGGCTGTTGTCTTGGCCTTTGAGAAAGGTCCCTCATACATTGCATGTAATGCTGCATGTAATGCTGCATATATCAGGAACATACACATTTCTTAAAATATGGCAATATGGCACGTGCTTGAAAATTCACATACTGGCTTCAAGTGGCATACTGTATGTGCAAATACCAGGGAGCTGCTTTACAAGGAAATCTCATAAAATCCTTATAAGTTATTAGAATGTGAACACAACAACTTTTCAGTAATTGACTGAGCATGGCTTCCTTGTGGGATTCCATTCAATATGCCCTTGAGAGAGAACTTGAGTGGCTTTGTGCAGAATATCATAGTGGAGACAATTTCACAGATCATTTAACACTGTCACAAAAATAACCTACACCTCCTCAAAATGATGTAGGCTGCAGCTTTGGAACAACACACATCAGGTCAAAGTAACCCAGAGTTATCCGTTTATTGGGTCAAATCTGTGATTTCATGTCTTCTATATTGAGGTGTTTTCGTAAATAGAGTGAAAATATGTTTTGCTATCTGGGTAAATAAAAAACAATGCACGGGTGCTCAAGGGAAGCAATGACAGGACTGTGAAATTAAAATGAAGGGCCAAAAAAGGGGTCTTCAGAATTTTTTTTTTTCCCCTGTGAGAATCTACACATACTTGCAAATACCCCTGTACATACACCTAAATCACCTCCTGCGGCCCACAGAGCCAGTTTTTTAAATGTGGATGCAAGTATTGACATACGACCAATGCTGACTTTGCCAAGCCAACTGCCGTTTCTGTGGGACTTGAACACTCAGTCTCACTGATTACATTGCTGCCTCAAGGGACAGACGGAAAACATGTTTTAGCTGATTAACAAAAGGCTATCTATTTAAATCTACACCTGCTCTTTACTTTCCAGAGAGGAAAGTAAAGAAAACCATCTGTGATTTTACATCACAGCCCACTGCTGCCCCATCAGTAAGTTCAAATGTGTTATCGTTTACCGTCAGGGTTCAATGACTATCTTAATAATTTGTTCAAATTTACCAAAGTGACAGACCTACCAAACAAAGCAGCAGTAGACCAGCAGCTCCTGTGCCCTCATGAGCTAAAAATACTGATTTTCTCTTGGACTTTAGTGCAGGACAGTTTCCAGTCAGAAAAGGCTGTCTAATGATGAGTAAATATTTTCTTAGATATTATATAGACTTAAGCAGGAGTAGGCCAACATCCAACGAACATCCATGCACACCTATAGTCAGTTAAGAGTAATTCATTAACCTATCTGCATATTCTCATGTTGAAAATTCCACATAGAAAGGCCCTCAGTCGAACCAATTCTTTTAGCTTATTATTATTATTTATAGGTGACAATGTTGACCACTGCCATGAGCAAAGTATTAATAATTAATGTGCTAGTGTTATTGTTACAGTGGAACAGTGTTCCACCTTTTATTGTGAACTAGACATGCTTTTACCTCTTGTATCTTCAGGTAGCACGATTGGAGGCATGAGGTCAGGCAGCTCCTCTTCACCAGTCTGCAGCCCTGTGGCCCGCAGCCGGTTCAGATCCAGAAAGTCTGGGACATCGATGGCCAGGTCTGTGCAGAAAAATACATGAATAAAACTGAGGAAAGAACATATTAACACTTATAACATCCTTTCCATTTAACTCATGAACTTTCTACCAAAATGATAATCTCACTCTAGCGCTGCTGGCTGGCTGGGTAAGTGAACAGAGTGCATTTATATGGTGCTTTTTCAGTTTTAACAAGCAGTCAAAGTGCTTCACCCAAGAGTCACATTCACCCATTCAAACACCCATTTACAGACATTCACATGTCGATGTTACATCTGGGGCAGGTTGTGGTTTGGTATCTCGTTGAAGAACTATTTCATACAAAGACAGAAGCAAATAATAATTGGGTATTCAATAAGTTACAAAGGTCCCCAATATAAGTCAATATAATAAGTTTACTTATTGTATTTTTTACATAATTTATCTCTTAGTGTGTGTAATATCAATGTCATATGTAGGTTGCCAACCATTACCTGGTGTAAAGGAACACTAATGAATGTTAACAGGCACCAGCAGATGGCTGTTAACAACATCAGGGAACAAACCAAAATACTGAGCCTAGCGTATTGTTCAAAAGACTTTCCTCTTCCTTTACCTTTTTGTTATTCATATTTAATTAGTGAATGGTTTCATTTACCAATTTATTTGCTCATTTAAGTGTTCCTAAATTTCATATTTAATTAATTAATTAATTAATTAATTAATTATTCATTAATTTAACTAATTTGGGGACAAATCCAGTGGTTAATTTACTTGTATATATTGTTATTTAATTATTATTCAAATTTCAGGATACATCGTCAAAGGTGCACTATTTAAACTACAGCAGCACTTCAAACTTACAAACACCCCTGCAGTAATTTCACCTGGAAGTCAGGAGATGTGTAAGTCACAGTTCAATGCTGCCCTCTGTTGGTAAATGAGTAATATTACAAGTTTGTATAACTGAGACACCTCACTGGAGAAGAAAAACCGATGACATTATAAATCCCATGTTAAATGTAACAGACAGTTACCTAGTTTCTTTGGCACCCAGTCAAGCCCAAATGTAAATTTCTTGATCTGCACAACCAAATACTCTGGGAAGGAGGCAAAACGGGAAGTTCTGCAGAGGGAAAAAAAACGAATTCCAAAAGGGGGATTAAAATTGATGAATCTTTGAGAAACTACAGTGATGTGCATTAGTATTTGCAGGACCAAGAAAAGCTTACTTGACTCCAGCTGATTTTGCCTGTAGTGCTGAGCTCCAGAAGTCTGGGACGTTTTCTGGTTCTGTGAAGGCCTGCAGGCAGGACGTGAAAGGAATCCGTGCTCTGACTGGCTCAGGAGGAGCCCTCATGTTCTCCTCAGCATCTTTCCACTTGGCCTCATATGCCAGCAGCTCCTCTGGTAGCATTAAAACAAAAACAAACAAAACAAGTGACACAGTATAAGTGAATTTCCAATTTCACTTATTTTTTTCACTTATATAATTTAGGAACAATTATTTAAGGTTGCTGCTGACAACACTGCTATAGTCACATCAGAATCTTGTGATGACAACAAGTAATGTTTTACAATGAACCAAAAATGTATAAGAATATCACACCAAAGTCCAGCTCCAGTCTCACACCTCATGAGAACGGCAGCTGTGGCCCTCTACTGCAGCAGCATAGCGTGAGTAGGGTACTGAATATTTTTTGTAGTATCGACTGGGTATCAAACTTCCTCTGTATCACCTAATATCCAGAGTGTGTCGTTATATGTATATGTTACATTACATTACATTACATGTCATTTAGCAGACGCTTTTATCCAAAGCGACTTACAAAAGTGCATTTAAACATTTGGGTACAAATAAGAGCTAGAAGTAAGTAAGAGCTTCAAGTAGAACAAACTATGAAGTGCTAGTCATAAGTGCAATACAATTTTTATTTTATTTTTATTTTTTTTTGTCGTCTTAGTCGAGGTAGAGTCGGAACAAATGTGTTTTTAGTCGGCGTCGGAAGATGTGGAGGCTTTCAGCTGTCCGGATGTCGATGGGGAGATCGTTCCACCATTTGGGAGCGAGGACAGTGAACAGTCTCGAGTTCTGCGAGTGCCTCTGTGATCCTCTCAGTGAGGGAGCAGCAAGCCGGTTTGTCGATGCAGAGCGGAGTGGGCGGGCTGGGGTGTAGGTTTTGATCATGTCCTGGATGTAGGCTGGACCGGATCCGTTTGTAGCATGGAACGCAAGCACTAGAATCTTGAAGCGGATGCGAGCAGCTACAGGAAGCCAGTGAAGGGAGCGGAGGAGCGGTGTAGTGTGGGAGAATTTTGGTAAATTGAAGACCAGTCGAGCTGCCGCATTCTGGATGAGTTGCAGAGGTCGTATGGCGCATGCAGGAAGACCAGCCAGGAGGGAGTTGCAGTAATCCAAGCGTGAGATGACAAGAGCCTGGACCAGAACCTGTGCCGCCTTCTGGGTTAGGAGAGGCCGAATCCTTCGGATGTTGTGCAACATGTATCTGCAAGATCTAGCTGTTGCAGCAATGTTGGCAGTGAGGGAGAGATGGTCGTCAAGTGTCACACCCAGGTTCCTTGCGGTGTGAGAAGGAGTTACCACAGAGTTGTCGAGGGTGATGGTTAGATCTGTGGTGGGAGAGCCCTTTCCTGGGAGAAAAAGAAATTCAGTCTTGTCGAGATTGAGTTTCAGGTGATGGTCAGACATCCACTGAGAGATGTCAGTCAGACAAGCGGTGATCCGTTCTGCTACCTGTGTGTCGGAGCTGGGAAAAGAGAGAATGAGTTGGGTGTCATCGGCGTAGCTGTGATAGGAAAAACCATGAGAGCGAATAACCGAACCAAGAGAGTTGGTGTATAGAGAGAAGAGGAGAGGGCCCAAGACAGAACCCTGAGGGACCCCAGTAGCTAGAGGACAGGGTTCCGACACGGATCCTCTCCAGGTTACTCTGTATGTTCGGTTTTGAAGATAGGACGAGAGAAGGGTAAGTGCAGAGCCTGAGACACCTAGTTCTTGAAGGGAGGAAGTAAGGATCTGGTGGTTAACTGTGTCAAACGCTGCAGAAAGGTCCAAGAGGATGAGCACAGAGGAGAGAGAGGCAGCCCTGGCAGTGTGGAGTTGCTCAGTGACAGCAAGAAGTGCAGTTTCGGTCGAGTGACCTGCTTTAAAACCAGACTGAAGAGGATCAAGAAGGTTGTTCCGGTGAAGGTAGGAGGAGAGTTGATTAAAGATAGCGCGCTCCAGAGTTTTGGAGAGAAAAGGAAGAAGAGAGACAGGTCTGTAGTTATTTACTTCAGACGGGTCAAGGGTGGGTTTTTTAAGGAGGGGGGTCACTCTGGCCTCTTTAAGAGAGTCCGGAAAGCAACCAGATGACAGAGATGTGTTAATGAGGTGGGTGAGGAAAGGAAGAAGATCAGAAGCAATTGACTGAAGAAGGTGAGAGGGGATAGGGTCAAGGGGGCAGGAGGTGGGGCGGGCAGAGGTTATTAGGGAAAGAACTTGATCCTGAGATAGAGGGGAGAAAGAGGATAGAGAAGGAGCTGAATGTGTGGTTGGTAGAGTGGTGAGATCAGGAGGTGGGGTTGAGAAAGAAGAGCGAATGTCATCTACCTTTTTTGTGAAGTAGTTGACAAAGTGAATTGGTAGAAGGGAGGAAGGAGGAGGGGGGGTGGGGGATCAAGGAGGTTAGAGAAGATAGAGAAAAGTTTTTTGGGGTTAGAGAAAGAGGATTGAATTTTAGTCTGATAGAAAGATTGTTTGGCTGCAGAGATAGAGGCAGTGAAGGTGGAGAGAAGAGAGTGATAGGAAAGCAGGTCATCAGGGTGTTTTGATTTCCTCCATTTTCTTTCTGCTGCCCGTATCGTGGCTCTCTCAGCACGCACTGAGTCCGACAACCACGGGGCTGGGGAGGACTTACGAACCCGCCGGGAAGTAAGAGGACAGAGAGAGTCAAGAGAGGAGGACAGAGTAGAGAGGAAGGTGTCTGTGGCAGAGTTGGGATGCATGAGGGAGAAGGAGTCAGCTGAAGGAAGTGCTGATAGAACAGTTGAGGAGAGAGAGGAGGGAGAGAGAGAGCGAATGTTGCGACGGACAAGTGCAATATCTGATGAGATGAGATCATCAGATTGGGAGAGTGGGAGAGAGTAGGAAATGAAGAAATGATCAGAGACATGAAGTGGGGTTACCTTGAGGTCGGAGGTGGAGCAGTTTCTGGTGAAGATGAGGTCAAGGTGGTTGCCAGCTCTGTGAGTTGGTGGAGAAGGAGCAAGTGAGAGAGAAAGAGATGAAAGAAGTAGAAGTAGATCAGATGACTTCTCTGACTGGATGTTGAAGTCACCAAGAAGAACAAGTGGTGGACCATTTTCAGGGATGTTTGAGAGGAGGACATCTAGTTCCTCCAAGAAGTGTCCCAATGGGCCTGGTGGACGGTAGATGACAACAATGATGAGTTTTACTGGGTGAGTTATAGTTACAGCATGAAATTCAAACGACTGTGAAGAGAAGTGAGGCAGTGGGAAAAGAGTGAAAGTCCAGTTGGGGTTGATAAGCAGACCTGTCCCGCCACCTCTTCCAGTGGATCTGGGTGTGTGGGAGAAGGAGTGGGCAGAGGAGAGAGCCGCAGGGGTGGCTGTGTTGGAGGGTGTTATCCAAGTCTCTGTGAGAGCAAGGAAGTCCAGACATTGCTCAGTAGCAAAGCCAGAGATGAACTCAGTCTTGCGGGTAGCTGACTGGCAGTTCCACAGGCCCCCTGCAACAAGGTGTTGGATGTGTGTGGAGCGGGTGGGATATATAAGTGAGGAAAGGTTACGGTGGTGCTGTGAATGATTGTGAGGTTTGTAATATCTATGAGAAGAGACATGAACAGGAATGGAAAAAACGCACATATGTGAAAAGTAGTAGGTAACAGTTGTAGGTACAGGTACTTAGCCTCATTAGCCTCCTTGTTAGACTCCGGTTTAGACTCCTTTGTCTTTGTCTTCCGGAGTCTTCGTCTGCCGCTGAAGCTGCCGCTTCAAAGTAAGTGCTGCTTTTTCAAAGACACCTGATTAGGTGCTGATTAATTGCAGCTGAGTGGCCACTCCCTCTAGCCAATGGCACTTCAGTGAAGCTGATTAGAGGCTGATTGGTTACAGCTGTGTTGGCCACTCCCCTGTAGCCAGTGAAACTTCTCACCTGGTGATGGTGATGGCTCAATAGAAACTAGGTCAAAACAGCAACAATAACAACTTTGTCTTTGACCTAGCAGACAAAATATCTTAAACAACTTTCACCTTAACTACACAGACAAGTCAAAAGTCACTAAAGTCAAGCAACACAGTTAGATATATTAGCAAATAATGAAATAGCAACCAAATAAGAAAGACCTACAGAAGTGATACTTAGCTTAATTCCAGTAGTCCTATGAGATACCCAGATAGTCCAAATGCACACTGACAAATGCTGGTTTGGGTCTGGTTTAAATCTTACTCAGCTGTGTTGGCCACTCCCCTGTAGCCAGTGAAACTTCTCACCTGGTGATGGTGATGGCTCAATAGAAACTAGGTCAAAACAGCAACAATAACAACTTTGTCTTTGACCTAGCAGACAAAATATCTTAAACAACTTTCACCTTAACTACACAGACAAGTCAAAAGTCACTAAAGTCAAGCAACACAGTTAGATATATTAGCAAATAATGAAATAGCAACCAAATAAGAAAGACCTACAGAAGTGATACTTAGCTTAGTTCCAGTAGTCCTATGAGATACCCAGATAGTCCAAATGCACACTGACAAATGCTGGTTTGGGTCTGGTTTAAATCTTACTCAGCTGTGTTGGCCACTCCCCTGTAGCCAGTGAAACTTCTCACCTGGTGATGGTGATGGCTCAATAGAAACTAGGTCAAAACAGCAACAATAACAACTTTGTCTTTGACCTAGCAGACAAAATATCTTAAACAACTTTCACCTTAACTACACAGACAAGTCAAAAGTCACTAAAGTCAAGCAACACAGTTAGATATATTAGCAAATAATGAAATAGCAACCAAATAAGAAAGACCTACAGAAGTGATACTTAGCTTAGTTCCAGTAGTCCTATGAGATACCCAGATAGTCCAAATGCACACTGACAAATGCTGGTTTGGGTCTGGTTTAAATCTTACTCAGCTGTGTTGGCCACTCCCCTGTAGCCAGTGAAACTTCTCACCTGGTGATGGTGATGGCTCAATAGAAACTAGGTCAAAACAGCAACAATAACAACTTTGTCTTTGACCTAGCAGACAAAATATCTTAAACAACTTTCACCTTAACTACACAGACAAGTCAAAAGTCACTAAAGTCAAGCAACACAGTTAGATATATTAGCAAATAATGAAATAGCAACCAAATAAGAAAGACCTACAGAAGTGATACTTAGCTTAGTTCCAGTAGTCCTATGAGATACCCAGATAGTCCAAATGCACACTGACAAATGCTGGTTTGGGTCTGGTTTAAATCTTACTCAGCTGTGTTGGCCACTCCCCTGTAGCCAGTGAAACTTCTCACCTGGTGATGGTGATGGCTCAATAGAAACTAGGTCAAAACAGCAACAATAACAACTTTGTCTTTGACCTAGCAGACAAAATATCTTAAACAACTTTCACCTTAACTACACAGACAAGTCAAAAGTCACTAAAGTCAAGCAACACAGTTAGATATATAGCAAATAATGAAATAGCAACCAAATAAGAAAGACCTACAGAAGTGATACTTAGCTTAATTCCAGTAGTCCTATGAGATACCCAGATAGTCCAAATGCACACTGACAAATGCTGGTTTGGGTCTGGTTTAAATCTTACTCAGCTGTGTTGGCCACTCCCCTGTAGCCAGTGAAACTTCTCACCTGGTGATGGTGATGGCTCAATAGAAACTAGGTCAAAACAGCAACAATAACAACTTTGTCTTTGACCTAGCAGACAAAATATCTTAAACAACTTTCACCTTAACTACACAGACAAGTCAAAAGTCACTAAAGTCAAGCAACACAGTTAGATATATTAGCAAATAATGAAATAGCAACCAAATAAGAAAGACCTACAGAAGTGATACTTAGCTTAGTTCCAGTAGTCCTATGAGATACCCAGATAGTCCAAATGCACACTGACAAATGCTGGTTTGGGTCTGGTTTAAATCTTACTCAGCTGTGTTGGCCACTCCCCTGTAGCCAGTGAAACTTCTCACCTGGTGATGGTGATGGCTCAATAGAAACTAGGTCAAAACAGCAACAATAACAACTTTGTCTTTGACCTAGCAGACAAAATATCTTAAACAACTTTCACCTTAACTACACAGACAAGTCAAAAGTCACTAAAGTCAAGCAACACAGTTAGATATATTAGCAAATAATGAAATAGCAACCAAATAAGAAAGACCTACAGAAGTGATACTTAGCTTAGTTCCAGTAGTCCTATGAGATACCCAGATAGTCCAAATGCACACTGACAAATGCTGGTTTGGGTCTGGTTTAAATCTTACTCAGCTGTGTTGGCCACTCCCCTGTAGCCAGTGAAACTTCTCACCTGGTGATGGTGATGGCTCAATAGAAACTAGGTCAAAACAGCAACAATAACAACTTTGTCTTTGACCTAGCAGACAAAATATCTTAAACAACTTTCACCTTAACTACACAGACAAGTCAAAAGTCACTAAAGTCAAGCAACACAGTTAGATATATTAGCAAATAATGAAATAGCAACCAAATAAGAAAGACCTACAGAAGTGATACTTAGCTTAGTTCCAGTAGTCCTATGAGATACCCAGATAGTCCAAATGCACACTGACAAATGCTGGTTTGGGTCTGGTTTAAATCTTACTCAGCTGTGTTGGCCACTCCCCTGTAGCCAGTGAAACTTCTCACCTGGTGATGGTGATGGCTCAATAGAAACTAGGTCAAAACAGCAACAATAACAACTTTGTCTTTGACCTAGCAGACAAAATATCTTAAACAACTTTCACCTTAACTACACAGACAAGTCAAAAGTCACTAAAGTCAAGCAACACAGTTAGATAAAATAGCAAATAATGAAATAGCAACCAAATAAGAAAGACCTACAGAAGTGATACTTAGCTTAATTCCAGTAGTCCTATGAGATACCCAGATAGTCCAAATGCACACTGACAAATGCTGGTTTGGGTCTGGTTTAAATCTTACTCAGCTGTGTTGGCCACTCCCCTGTAGCCAGTGAAACTTCTCACCTGGTGATGGTGATGGCTCAATAGAAACTAGGTCAAAACAGCAACAATAACAACTTTGTCTTTGACCTAGCAGACAAAATATCTTAAACAACTTTCACCTTAACTACACAGACAAGTCAAAAGTCACTAAAGTCAAGCAACACAGTTAGATATACTAGCAAATAATGAAATAGCAACCAAATAAGAAAGACCTACAGAAGTGATACTTAGCTTAATTCCAGTAGTCCTATGAGATACCCAGATAGTCCAAATGCACACTGACAAATGCTGGTTTGGGTCTGGTTTAAATCTTACTCAGCTGTGTTGGCCACTCCCCTGTAGCCAGTGAAACTTCTCACCTGGTGATGGTGATGGCTCAATAGAAACTAGGTCAAAACAGCAACAATAACAACTTTGTCTTTGACCTAGCAGACAAAATATCTTAAACAACTTTCACCTTAACTACACAGACAAGTCAAAAGTCACTAAAGTCAAGCAACACAGTTAGATATATTAGCAAATAATGAAATAGCAACCAAATAAGAAAGACCTACAGAAGTGATACTTAGCTTAGTTCCAGTAGTCCTATGAGATACCCAGATAGTCCAAATGCACACTGACAAATGCTGGTTTGGGTCTGGTTTAAATCTTACTCAGCTGTGTTGGCCACTCCCCTGTAGCCAGTGAAACTTCTCACCTGGTGATGGTGATGGCTCAATAGAAACTAGGTCAAAACAGCAACAATAACAACTTTGTCTTTGACCTAGCAGACAAAATATCTTAAACAACTTTCACCTTAACTACACAGACAAGTCAAAAGTCACTAAAGTCAAGCAACACAGTTAGATATATTAGCAAATAATGAAATAGCAACCAAATAAGAAAGACCTACAGAAGTGATACTTAGCTTAGTTCCAGTAGTCCTATGAGATACCCAGATAGTCCAAATGCACACTGACAAATGCTGGTTTGGGTCTGGTTTAAATCTTACTCAGCTGTGTTGGCCACTCCCCTGTAGCCAGTGAAACTTCTCACCTGGTGATGGTGATGGCTCAATAGAAACTAGGTCAAAACAGCAACAATAACAACTTTGTCTTTGACCTAGCAGACAAAATATCTTAAACAACTTTCACCTTAACTACACAGACAAGTCAAAAGTCACTAAAGTCAAGCAACACAGTTAGATATATTAGCAAATAATGAAATAGCAACCAAATAAGAAAGACCTACAGAAGTGATACTTAGCTTAATTCCAGTAGTCCTATGAGATACCCAGATAGTCCAAATGCACACTGACAAATGCTGGTTTGGGTCTGGTTTAAATCTTACTCAGCTGTGTTGGCCACTCCCCTGTAGCCAGTGAAACTTCTCACCTGGTGATGGTGATGGCTCAATAGAAACTAGGTCAAAACAGCAACAATAACAACTTTGTCTTTGACCTAGCAGACAAAATATCTTAAACAACTTTCACCTTAACTACACAGACAAGTCAAAAGTCACTAAAGTCAAGCAACACAGTTAGATATATTAGCAAATAATGAAATAGCAACCAAATAAGAAAGACCTACAGAAGTGATACTTAGCTTAGTTCCAGTAGTCCTATGAGATACCCAGATAGTCCAAATGCACACTGACAAATGCTGGTTTGGGTCTGGTTTAAATCTTACTCAGCTGTGTTGGCCACTCCCCTGTAGCCAGTGAAACTTCTCACCTGGTGATGGTGATGGCTGAATAGAAACTAGGTCAAAACAGCAACAACAACAACTTTGTCTTTGACCTAGCTGACAAAATATCTTAAACAACTTTCACCTTAACTAAACAGACAAGTCAAAAGTCACTAAAGTCAAGCAACACAGTTAGATAAAATAGCAATTAATGAAATAGCAACCAAATAAGAAAGACCTACAGAAGTGATACTTAGCTTAATTCCAGTGGTCCTATGAGATACCCAGATAGTCCAAATGCACACTGACAAATGCTGGTTTGGGTTTGCTTTAAATCTTACTCAGCTGTGTTGGCCACTCCCCTGTAGCCAGTGAAACTTCTCACCTGGTGATGGTGATGGCTCAATAGAAACTAGGTCAAAACAGCAACAATAACAACTTTGTCTTTGACCTAGCAGACAAAATATCTTAAACAACTTTCACCTTAACTACACAGACAAGTCAAAAGTCACTAAAGTCAAGCAACACAGTTAGATATATTAGCAAATAATGAAATAGCAACCAAATAAGAAAGACCTACAGAAGTGATACTTAGCTTAGTTCCAGTAGTCCTATGAGATACCCAGATAGTCCAAATGCACACTGTATATGTATATATATATATATATATATATATATATATATATATATATATGTATATGTATATATATATATATATATACATATATATATATATATATATATATATATATATATATATATATATATATATATGTATATATATATATATATATACATACACATATATAATTTTGGTACAGAGACTCTCATCACCATCAGTGAGCCAATTTACATGCAGTATGCTGTTCAACTGATATCTAATACAGGATACAGGATGTTGCCAAAAAATAAAAGGAGGACAGGGCTTAACACTGTCTGTCTGTGTTGTGTTTTAAGAGGACGGCACTCGTTTAATGAATGAAGTTATGTTGAGAAGATCTATATTTGGAACAGATTTAATACAATTGGTAACAAAAAAGAAAAGTACAGTGTTTAGGGCTGGAAAACAAAGTCTAAGATATTAATATTAAACCTCATCAATACCCAGCCCATAGTGTGTTTCTTTACCTCGATTGGTGGCAGCCTCGATGGGGGCTGGCAACTGGATGCAGTAGTCCACCCTCTGTGTGTATCGCACCCGACGTGATTGACAGCACTGAACTCGCTCCTCCACCAGGAAACGGAAGACGTCACTTGGATTCTCTGAGCCTGCACTGTTCCTCTGCAGAGATAATATCAGCAACAAAATTACATCTTGAGATGAGGCAGATGTTTCACTGTGATACTGTCTGATACTAAAGTCTAGCAAAATAAACCACTATTGTACTTTATATTATAATTGCACATAAATGTATTTATCCAGCAAGGTTTTAGTATCCCATGGTCTAAATTATAATAATTTGGTAGTTCAGTCAGTTTGAAGGAAGCTTCACATATACCACAACAATACCAGGCCCAAGTATGAACTGCAACTCTGTCTAGAAGCTATTATTTGCCGGCTCCATTTACATTCAACAGGCATGATTTTAACAGGGCTGCTGTTTGACCCACATCTCTTAATAGAGTCATTATGCAGATGCAAACATTTAAGGAACTGCCTCCTCTCCTCTAGAATGTTTAGAATCTTGAAGTACATCATTATTATCGAGTGCAATATTTGTCTCATTGCTCCACCAGGTCACTGAAATTGACACTGTTTATTTTGAGATGCTACATAAATACACAAGTTATAATTTTACTCAGGTCAAGTATGCAGGCAGAGAGCAACAGAGGAAAATACTGCTGATGATCATAGGGTTAGTCATATTCAGTCAATTAGTATCTAGTTTACAAACAATGCTCAAACAAAAAGTTTGAACATAGGGAAAATATGGTTCATATATGGTTCCTCAAAAGACTGACAGACATGGAGAAACTGGCAGAATGGGGTGGGTGTTTGATTTGTTGATCTCTTTTCCACATGAGCTGGACATTTCAGGTCAGAGTCATAGCACCTATCCTGCAGCTGAGGCAAAACAGAAAGCATTATCTGGTCTCACTGTGTAAGAGATAGCACCATGCTATATATATCCTGGTTAAGAAAGACACATCAGAGCAAGCTGTGTGTTTGTACTAAACAGGGAGTGTGCTGTGTCAAGTGAAAACAGATCCTCCCATTCCCAGTCAGCTAACTACGCATGTCTGAAAAGTAACAGACATAAGTCAGCCATTTTGTGAAAACATTTTTCAGTTTGGTAGAAAGCAACATGTCTTTCTATTGTATGTTTGTTGTGTATATTGGTATCTTCTACCAGTAGACATTATTTAAGTTGATGCGTGCAGTAAGATATCGAGAAAGAACTCCAGTTCACATTGTGTATATTATAATGACTGATTCCAGCTGAGTTATTGCCATGGAAACATCATTCAATTTAATGTTGAACACTCCAGGTAAAGGCAGCTTAGTGACACTGTGTGAAGTATACCTTATTAAATTATAAATTAAGGCATCTACTCCTTGACACGATCTTTTCACAGGTAACATTATGTGTTGACTGAAAATTGTGACCTGGTGGTGGCGCTACATGAAAGATGATACATTTTGTTGGTCACCAAAATTTTTAGAGAATGGAAACCTGGGCAGAAGCTGCTTCTGTTTACAATTACTGAATCCAAATGCCTGCACAGCTTCAGCTTCACTTGCCTCAGTTTGACCTGCACAACTTCACCCTCACTCACCTCCACTAGGTTGATAAGGTGCAGCAAAAACTCTTGGGCATCTTGCTGTCTGTTTGAGGAAAACTCTGGGTGTCCCCTGCTGACCATGGCCTTAAACATCCTTGGGGAGATGCCTTTCTGCTGGTACTGAGATAAAAAACATTGTGATGTCAGTATTAACATGTAAGATTTTGTGTGAAGATGTGACCATGTTTGATTATAAAGGAGAGAGGATGTTATTTCTTGCCAGATAAAGAGGTTACTGCTAGTACAACCTGAAGGTGATGTCCTCTCTCATACATTCCAATTAATTAAGTCACGAATTGTGCAATATATGCCCCAACTATCAAAAACAGATTGATGATAAATAAATCCAAAGTAAAGATCTCTACATCATCACTTTAATGGGCAATGTTAAATGTACAAACTGAGCACAGCACATGTTAATGTAAGCCCTGCCCCCCCATACTCCAAACTGTCAATATGTGTCCAAACCTGACTCCACCATCACATATGTAGGAAGAGTAGGATCACAGCTCTGTCCTATCTATTACTGTGTTAAATAAGCCCAGATCTTAAAGAACCAGCACTGCATCCCATTATGCTGTAATCGATTTCTTCTACATTTCCTGACAGCTATACACAACAGTGTGCCATTAAACATTTATTGATTTCACATCAACTGGCAAACCAAAACACAAAAGGAAATGGCAAACTCAATAAATTAAATGTGATCTTGAGAGATTACAATAACCTGATAACATCAGACAATTCAAACACAGTATTTGTGCCTTAAGAATAAAAAATACTGTGCAAGTGCTGCACCAAGAGCTATTGTGTTCAAAAACAATTGCAGTTGCACAATTGGGAACAGAGCCAGCAGTTATTTTCAGACTAAAGGGAGAAAGGAGGTTCAGAGCACGAGAGAATGAGTCTGAAAAACACATGTTACTTTTGTTTCAATCAACTCCACTGAAAAGCTCAAAAAAGCTCAAGTTCATTAGTAACGCAAGAATTTCATATAAAAATAATTTTTGTGTTTAAATTTGGAAATTTAAAAACTTTTGAAACTACTATACTGTACCAATACTACAAATACTAATTTTGCTACCAGTCATTATTAACATGCTTGTTGGTTATGTACCCAGTTTGGGAGCTGGACATACCCAGTTTAATACCTTGTGTTCTTCTTTCATCACCTGTTCAATGAGCTCAGATTTCATGGGTGGTTTTGAGTACTGGCCTGAGAGCAGTCCATGTCCCAGTTTGGCCCTGTCAGACCAAAACAAAAGGCATAATCATTATTATATAGAGTAAAAATCTCCAGAATCCAGTTGGATTTTACTGTCATTTCCCATCCATATCAGAATTTCATTTTGTTTAATTACCATTAAGCATACAGAGAAATTAACATATTCATACATCTTTTTATTCATTTCTGTGCCCCAATACATTAAATTGTCCTCAACCTAAAAAACAACAAAAATGTCAATATTATTAAAATGTATATAATTATTATCATTTATAATTGTCAAACAGCTCATCCATAATTTGCTGAATAACATAAGAAACTGCTGAGTCACGACAATGCAGCAATATCTTCAGATAACTGTTGTTGATGTTAGCATGTTGTCTAGCTTGCCAACATGCAGTCCTAGTGATTTAATTTGAGTCAAAAGGGGGAGTCTGTATCTTTCAAGTCCTTCCATGACCTCATGATTTGTGTATTATAAGAGTGTGTTATGTAACACTTAAGTTACTTACATTTGCGTGGCAAAGTCCTGGGTGGGGTCAAGGGGTGAATAGTCATATATCCTCTGAAGATTACCCACATACCTGAAGATCAAAATACATGTCACAAGCTTCCCTCGGTGCAGCACACTGGACTTCACACAGACACATGAGCACTGGGCAGCCACATGTGTTCATGAAAACACTGAGAAGGTACTGAGAAGACATTGACTAATTCCTCTGGTCATATTACTTTTTCCACTTAATATAGTTTTAGATTCTTTTTTGGAATTTATGAAATAATCACTGGACAAAATAATAAACATGGTACAAATACCCCCTTAAAAAACATCTAGTAAATCGTCATCATGATATACTCACATCCTCTGAAAATCTGGGATACTAAAGAGGACCTGTATTACTGTGCAGAGGTAGCAGGTATTGCCCAGGTTTTTGATGCCTGTGTATCCAGGACCATACAGTGCCTTCAGCTTCATGCCCGACTCCTGAATCACCTCCCATTCACTGACTCGTGGCCGTGCATTATTGTCAGTGTGGTTCCCATTTTCTGTCTGAAAGACAAAAGGGAAGAGCCAAGTGTTCTGGTTTAGTTTTAATTTGGTATCTGATTATTGCTGCCAACTGCTCATCTGATTGAGCTCAAACTTGGCAGTTGTATTTCCGACAACCCAAGGAAGACTGGTGCAGACTGTAAAAGATGAATGAAAGGGTTCTTTTTAAAAATGTGCTTTTCTACATAATATTTTACTACATAATGTGAGAAGAACGGGCAGTAACACAATTTAGAGTGCACACACTAAGGTGAGGACACTTACTGTGAGACATAAAAGCAGAAAGAAGACACACTTATGTCATAAGAAGCATATTGCTTACATACAAAAGAAGTGCAATGTCAAATGTGATACTATATAGATGCTGCAACCAAGAAGGAAACAAGCTGGATTAACCCAGAGTGAGTAATCGTCTTACAACTACTACAAACATAAATGGTAAAAACAGCTTCAGCACAGCCAGGATAACGTACTCTTTTCTGCATCTGTAGCATGTCTATTCCAAAGTGTGATAAGTGTTCTGATATGTGGGGGTCCAACACAGCTTCTTCCTCCTCAAATGAATAGACATCTGAAACCAAGAGTCCAGTTAGTCATGCTGAAAGTAATGATTTTCTAAACACAGAAATTATAATAAATGTGATCCAAAGTTGTCTGTGATTTCAACAAATGAATGGACCCAGATCATTAACACAAACTCGGTGCTACGTTTCAGAAGAATGTGCCTCAGACCTGCTCCATCTGGGGTGATGGTGTCCAGTTTAACAGCCAGGGGATAGTTGGTCTCTCTGTAGTGCTCCAAAGCATGGCCATTACCTCCACTCCCATCAAAGAACCACTTCCCACAGAGCACTGCTCCATCTGTCAGGTTAAGCCACAGGTTTTCTCTCATCTCACACTTCTGACACTTCCAGCCACTGACAACACAGAAACAGAGAGTTGTGTTTACACTATGATTTTGTTTTCTTTGATAAACTGATGTGAAAAGGTAGAGATGAAGAAACATTGTAATGCAAACCAAAGAAGCAGACATTTAAAGACCAAAATAACATAAGTATGAGTGCTCTGTGCTCTGTGTCCTGTTTCTGAGCAATCACAAAACAGCATATTAATTCTCTACTGCTGGTAGAAGTTATATATATAGAGAGAGGGCCTCAACTTCCCATTTGTTGCTCTACACACAAACAGATTCAAATTTCACGGAAGCAATGCACTCAGGGAGAAAAAAAAAGCTATGAATCAGGATTTCCCACTGGACATTTGCAGGTTAAGATGTACATACTGTATAAGATTCAGCTATGTGAATATGTATACAGAATCAAAACATCTTTAGTTGTCCAGTGAGTCAAAAATACACCCACTCCTGTGTTGCAATCACAGAAAAGGGAGTTGTGAGTGAATATGAGACATATATATTGCTTGCTAATGTCAGTCATGACAGTAATATAAATAGAAATGACAAACAAGTATTGCCCTTAAAGGCACATTGTGTAGGATTTAGCATCATCCATTGGTGGAGTTACATGTTAATATCCCGCATCTCACCTTCCCTTCCAAGCATGTACAAGGACCAATCATTATCATTAAAATTCAAAAGGTGTTAAGTTTGTCCATTATAAAACATGATTATCCAACATGAAGACCCACTTCTGATGTAAATACAAAGGGCTCATTCAACCATTCATATGTTCAGGTAACTACGTTAGTTATATTCCATTTCTGCCAAATGGAAATAATTTCACCTCAGTCTTTCTTAGACTTATGAAAGCATTCAAACACTAAACCTCCATCAAGGCCATTCAACATCCCATAGTGTCAAAACACTAAAAAGTTGAAAGATCTAATAATTTCTTCTTGGCTGAGGTAGATATAATTCCTCCTGAATGTCTGTCCTACCTGGGTGGGATTCTGACCCCATTATCAAGCTGTCGGAGGCTCCTGGCATGTCTGGACACCTGGATCTCCTCCTCCCATGATTCAGGCTCTTGCTTTTTGTAAGCTGATGGTGAATTGAGCACTGCATCACAGGCAATAGTGACCTGGGCATCAGAGAGAGCAGAGGCATCGTCAACCTCATAGTGAGAATGGGTGGGGTCATGTTGAAAATCTATATAAAACGGTTTCCAAAACAAATTCACCAACTGTGCACAAAAAAAGGAAAAAGAAAACACGAGAGAAGCGGCATAGGAGACAGTAGCAGCCCAAGAACAAACCATGCAAAACACTCAAAAATAAGGTGTTCTCCAAAAATAATCAAATTTATATGCAGACACACACATATATAGAACGGAGAAAATAAAACTAAACAAATGGCCATGCCAAGACCAAATAAGGCAAATACATTAGGACAGGTGTGAAACATCTCTTCTGTTCTCCATGCAAACAATAAAACAGACTCAAAGGTGACAAAGGCACCTTCTTGTGCACTGAGTGGCTCCCCACATGTTTCATTTTCGTTTTTGCAGGGAGAGTGAAATAGTTTGTAGTGTCCAATCGCTTAAAATAAAAATTGTTTGGTTTTCATAACTTAAAAGTAAAAGTGAAGGCAAGGCCATGTTTTATACCACAATGGCTCTAAGTCTTAGATAAAACTGTCTGTTTACTGTTGGGGAACCAGTGAGTGCACCATCAACCTCGACATGCACGGAAACACACGCAGCCTGTGCAGCACCAATTCACTGACCAGAGCCGGCAACTCCTCAATATTTGGTAAGGGAATCTCGAAGTGGTCTGGAAAAATGACGAGCTTGGCCTCATCCTCGTATTCATAGTCCTCCCCGTTAAAATCACGGTTTAGTTCTAAATCTTAAAGGGAGGAAGCAAACGTTCAGTGACTGCTGTTGAAAACAGACTTATAGAAATAATAATAATAATAATAACAATAAGGTATTAATATTAGTAGTAGGAGAATCATTATCAATTTTTCTTGGTTATTTTTATTTGTCCTTGAGTTGTTCCATCAGTCGATACCAGAACAGTCTACTGTTGCAGTGAATCCTTGAACCAGAAAATCAGTGGTTTTATTTTAATTTTTTACAGTAATGACAGGATGACTTAATCAAATGACCCAAACATGGTTCATGTGGAGTTATATAGAGTAAGGAGCATTATTAAAATATTTAGTTTTTTATGTGAATCTACTGACCTTTGATTTTTTTTGATAAATGAAGAAAATAGATTACAAACATGTATTTCTTCATGGACTGAACTGCTGCATATTTTATTAGCTAATTCTTTGGTTTACACAATGTCAAATAGTGAAAATTGTCCATCACACTTTCCCAAAAGGTGACTTTTATTATATTGTTCAATTATTAATTTAGTCATGGTCCAAAATCCTTAAATGTTGAAATTACTATACAAACATTAGTGAGTCTAACATATATATTTAAAAAAGTGATATTAATTCATTAATTCATTCATTCATTAATATATGAAGAATATATCAGTAATGAAAATTATTATTTCTGCTGAAGTTTATTTCCAGTAAAAGAAAGGGAATCATTAAAAAGAAAACCTATAAATAAATAAGTAGTCATAAATAAATAAATACATTTCATTCAGCTAATCACCTCATTGAGGAACATAATTTGAAGTGGAAAACATTTCTGTAATGGCAGATGGAGAGAGCCTTCTCTCCTAACTCTCCCTCTTAATATGGAACTGTTGGGACTCCACCCCAGCCTAAAGTCATGTAATGACTCATTAGAAACAGAATCATAGGTTATCTCTGACATTGTTATTGTGCACACTGATTTCATGGTAACCATGATCTGACGTAAGCAGCTAGCAGCTGGATTAGATCAGTGGACTGGTGTGGGGATGACGGTGGACAGGACACAGGACAATCCCTACGGTCACATCAAAGATCCAAAATGACAGAAACAATCGAGTTCTGTTCAGTTCAAGTCAATTTGACTCTCATAAATTCCTATCAGGGAGAGTTTTAATGGTATATCAGTTAAATCAAAGTCAATATAACTATGGGTGATAAGAAAGCCCTTCCAATACAAAGAGGTATTCCTCCGGCAGGGAAGGGGAGAGGGTGAGACAGAGGTACAGAGAGACACCTGGTCCTCTACGAGCAGCAGCGTCATAGCTGCAGTAGAAGTGTGTCAGCCTAGATGGGAGGTTGACAGGTGGTGGCAGCTGAGAGGAGGCGGCTCCACTGTAAACCAAGGAGGAGGAGGAACAGGAGGAGGAGGGGAGTGGGCCAGGCTTTGATTTAGAACAGTTACCAGCCACATATACAAATAAATGTGCTATATTTAGAGCACAGGGGGAGGAGGAGGAAGAGACGTCTCATCATGAGAAATATCTGACACTTTTGGGTAAAGGCCGGCTGGTGGGGCAGCTGGCGAGTCACCACGGTGTAACAAACAATAACACTCTCTAGCAATAGCCGTGGTTCTCTCGGCAGATAGATGCGTTTCTGACCACATAGAACACCTCTGGTCAAACATTAAAACACAAACTCAGTGCACAAAAAGTAAACAACCTTGTTTTTAACTGTGATGAGAATACTAATAAATGAAAGGTTTGATTTGAGAATGTTACATTTTGAAATTAAATGTATATTGTTTAATCTTTAACACTGCAGAATATGCGGTGTAGTTATATTTATGTAAAATCTTGATTGGCTGGTGGTGCAGTCAAACAACTCTACAACAGATATCTCACAAATCTCCATATTATCAAGGTAATAAAACTGAATAATTACAGTTAAAAGTAGGTACAACTTAAAACACTGAGGCAGATGTATTGTCAGTACAACCTAATAATGGACTATACAGTATGATGAGGAGGTTAAAGACCATTTAGCTGATACTTTGGTGTCTTTGCTGAAATCCGACTTCTCATTGTCATGTGTTTTACATTGTGGTGTACATAGTTCTTCTATTATTGCTTCTAAATGGCTTCCACTTACCTATAAACACTTTCCCGTTTCTCCGTCGGGGGATGGCACCTCCTGCAGCTCCTGTGGATTTCTGTAAGAAACAGCAAGAAAGAGGAATTTAACTGGATGAAAGAAGCTTCAATACGCTACCAACAGAAGAAATCCATATTCCCTATCAGGTTTGATGATTCTTATTGTAAAAAGCTGAGAATTCTACATTTAGTTACTGACAGTTGTCATTTTGTTAGAAATAGATGCTGGATGTTCCAGTTGCCAGATCAGGTTACAAGGCAAGGGGGAAAAACCCCTTCCATGGCAGGGTCATAATTAAAGAATGATAAACTGAAGTTGGGCAGCTTGATTTGTAAACCTGTACACAAATCATTAACAGTACATTTCATATCGTGTATTTGGGCTTGTCTATGCCTGTAGTGTGTGTCATCAAATAACTGACAAGCAACAAAACAACAAAGTGCCACTGACTGGTGTCTGTCCAGCCTGATCAGGTTCAGGTGACTGCTTCCCTTTTTACTTAGGATGGACAAGGACACAGTGGGCAGAAAGACAGAGAGACAGAGAATGCTGACACACTGGAGACTGAGACCAAGTGAACTCAGGGGGAAAAGCAGCAGACACAGGAGCCTGCAGAATGTGAGCAGCTGTTTCTGGCCAGATTCAGGCATGGAAATAGCAGCTCTTTACAAAGCAAAGCTTATCTGGGGGCAATTAGAACCAGTGAGAGAAATACAGCCGCAGCTAAAGCTGCCGTTTTTCAATATCAACTTTTATAACAAGAGGCTTGTTCTGAAATACATGTGCTTAGTTCAAATAAAAGCAAGGTTGCTTTTTAGATAGCTGGGGATATAAAATGATAGCAGAGACACATCTTAATAAAATGCAACACCAACACAAACTTCAAGAGACCACAGAGTTCAATCAGTAGCTCTGTGGTTCAACCTCAGCAAAAACAACATTACAAAAATATTTGTGGTGGAGTTGTTTTTCAGGAATGCATTACAGTGGGTTCCTGTCATTTTGTTTTCCCATATACCAACATAAACAGATATAGACACAGTGTGCTGCATTACATACATATTCAGTATAATAAAATTAAGTTTTCAAGTTACTGTTTAAACATCAGAAATTATTTTTGAAAACAATACTTTTAAGTTCCTAGAAAGCTCAATGCAATTCCATGCTAATTATTTTAAAAATATCTCACTTGACTATTTAGCCCAAGTGTAAAGGTCAAAGAAACTTAATATTTTCTTTTCAATATAAACGATGACCAAACATTTGTGCTGCATCAGTTTACTAGTCATCCAGAGTAAACAGCCACTAATGTTCAAAATGATAGCATCATGACATCACTCAGCTCTGTCTTTTCTATCTAAAGCACTTCAGTAGTCGAGTATGACAAATATATCCCTGTGAGTGAAAACAAATACAAAACACATTTTCTTATGAATCCGTCAGCGTTATAATGTCATTCTTTACAGACATAAGGAAGTGCTTATTTGTGTGCAGAATTAATAACTCATATGTGTATACAATAGTTACCATTTCAGAGTGTCATGTGGCATTTACATGTCACTTATAAACATGTAATATTGTGTTAAAAACTATCAAACACATTCTTATGAGGTGAAGTTTCTAATAACTCCAACTTGCTACATTTCCACATAAAATGTTGACATACTCTCAAATTGTAAAATAATTTTTTAATAAGTAATACAAATAAATAATAACCATAATAATAATCAGTTTTTACATATAACAACAGATTATTTTAATACCTTTTGGAATTAATACAAATTGTAAATGTTTATTGATAAGTGGCTGTAACCACTTTATCAAAAAGTATTGATTTTTTTCCCCCAATCACAATTACTCAATGTCTTTTGTGTTATTTATGCTTTTATTATGTGATGTGACAAGTATGGGACCAGCACTGGAAAACTCACCTCTTTCACATGCCGTTTGAGGTGCATGTAAACACTCTGTCCTGTTTTGCGATAATGTCTCTCCACATGTTCTCGTCCAAAGCCCAGGAATGTGTTCATACACACATACAGGCCTCCCTCAGACTCCTGCACACCAAAACAAACAGTGACAATGAAAAGCAGCACCATGTGAAGAGAAACTAACACAACAACAAGTGGAACGCATTGAAAATCTTCAAATATTGCACATAACATACACATTTTCCACACAACAATTAGCATATCTTCTTTTTAATTTTTATGCCCATAATTTGTATGCTGATTTATTCTAGTCTAATACAAGGAGGAAATAAAACATTTTAAAATCGTGCTGAGAGCAGCTCCTATTGTCATTAAAACATTTGAGTTATACAGACAGAGAGATAGTGTGCCACGGATTCTGTAGGCACATTTTCAAAAAGGATTTCTTTCTCAAGCAGCCTTTGTTGCATTTTGTAAAACAGCCAAATATCTGTTATAAAAAAAATTTGATAGTAGCATGCCTGCTACTAAAGCTCCTCATAATTACCAGTACACTATGATTATTCAAGCCTTACACATGCATGCTTTTTATTTCATTGTTTAGGAATCCATGACTCTACTCTTCTAACGCCACGCCACATAATTTTTCTACCTTATTCTATCTGAATGAGCCTGTTTGGTTTTCAGACTCCCATTCAAAAAACATCAGCATGTGAGTACTGGCTGACATTTAGAACATTTTCAAGTAAAAACCTTCATCTATGATTTCAATTGTTTTGATTTCACAAAAACAGCATTGTCTTGCTGCACTTACGTGTTGACTCACTGAGACGAAATACACAAAGAATGCACCTTCGAATTTTAACATATATTTGCAACAGGCCCTATGAACCCCCGTGATAAACCTTTAAGTGGCCCAGAGTGTCATACGAGCTTCAAGAGTGCAAGGATAAAAATAAACCAGTCCTCAGGCCAACATGATGAACTCCAGACAGCTGAGTCACCTTTAAAAACAGTGTCCGTGGATAAAGTGGGTTTATAGTGTAACAGTGTTTACAGATGGAAGAGGAAATGCTGATTAAACGTTTATATTCTGAGATTTAAAAACTGAAGAAATTCAGCAGTCAAGGAGATTCTACAAAATAATAAATATTTTTGACATTCCTTCATTTCACTCTCTCGTAATACTTTGATCATTTATTGTTTGATTGGAAATGAACAAAATAAAAATTCAGATATTGTGTGTTGTACCTGGTTGATATATATCATGATCACGGTCACTTTGCTAGTGTGCCGCAGACCCCCATTTTAAGAACCACTGGTCTAAGAGTAAAGTTCACAAATGAATACACTAGGGCTACGACCAACAATTATTTTCACACTCCATTAAACTGTCAATTACATTCTGATTATGGTCCAGAAAATGTTTCGGTGCTTTCAAATGTCTTGTTTTGTCCACAAACCAAAATTATTCAGTTTTAATGATTTGTGGTTGTGATTTAAGAAGCTATCAAAATAATCAATGAATCATCACAGCCCTAGAATACATCACTTCACAAAAACTATTAACTTAGTTAAGACAAAGTGGTGAATATTACACTTGGAGTCAGTTTCCTTTGAGAGCTACTGACAATCAAAATACCACAGGTTGTCTGTTTGCCATCAGGGCTGATGGAGGTAAATGCGAAGCTAAGGGAGGCAGGTGTTTGTCTTTGAACTGATTTAAATGTAACTGAAAGGTACTCTCCCTCCACAAAATGTAAACCCCTTAAGGTAATCAACTTCTTAATATGTACTTCCTTTCAAATTCTCTCTTTCACACACACGGGCTTGCACAGCTATTCTTCAGGACTTGACTTCCATTCCTTTGGACAGACTAACCAAAGTCATTAATGATAATCAGTTAATGCCAACATAACCACAATTGACCTCTGACCTCTCACTTTAACCAGAGCACAGAAATGCATTGATTCAGCCTCATTAGGACCAGGCTTTGGGCAGTAAGGTCAAACACGCACACTTGTTAGTCTCCCCCTAACCCAGACCAAATGCATTCTCCTGGCTCCTCACAATTATGTAAACCATCCCAACTACACGGCTAACCCCAACCCTTACCTTAACATAACCCTTAATCCTATCCTAACCCTAAAACCCCAAAAAAGTAATTTGGAATCCATGGTTTTAAAGCAAAATTTGTGCTCACAACCTAATAAAGACCTGTATGTACGTACACAGAGTGGGAGGGAGAGAGAGAGAGAGAGCAGGTAGTGTGTGTCGGTAGAAGTTAAGGAGTCAAGCAGAAAGACTTACAGGAGAGTCGAAGGAGAAGGCACACTCGCTTTTGAAAACCCTGTCTCCCGTCTTGGGGACTCTAATGGTGGGCATGTACGGGACCAGCAGCTCTCCCAGGTCTGCAGCCATCTTCGCATTCCCGCTAGTGGCACCACAGTGCTGCGGAGCCTCCGGAGCAGCGCTGTCACAGCAGAGGATGCTATTTTTAAAGCTCTCTGTCTCTACATTCCTCAGGTCAGGAGGATGTGACGCAGAAAAACATAAAAATAAAATGACATAAGGGAAGAGAGATGGGGGTTACGAGATGCTACAAGCTAAGATAGACAAGCTAGCAACAATCTGTTGTTGTTGTTTTAAAATAAAGCGTTGATAACACGGATGCTACTGCAGCTGCTGCTGCTGCTGTTGACGTTGCTGGTGACGCCGTTTGCTTTCTAGCAGGGCCCCGCCCACTTCTGAGGAGGATTCAAAGCAGCCACACTTTACTACAGCGCGTGTTTTCCTCCTGCAGCAGGAAGAGCATGTTTGTGTTTTACCAGTCTCAGAGCATCATTCTGCACTGACCCGCAGCAGCTGCTGTTGGTACAACAATAAACACTTCACAATGGGAGGATTGTAGACAGTACATTTTATATTTTAGCAGCATGTTGCGTTTATAACAATAAAAATAATATTCTTTATTTATAATGTGTTGTTCACCGTCAAATAAAACCAAACTAATCTAGCAGGAAAAAAAAACATTAAATAAAATTGGTCAAATAAATGAATATATGTATATGAAATTATCATAAAAACCAATAAAATAAAGTCCGAATTTAATAAAACAATGTAAAAGTAATTGGTGGAGTCATTTTTAACAAATTAGCTGAAATATAGGATTTTAATCTAATAACCACCACCCCACATATGTTATGATCTCAGGCCCTTTGTCCAAAAGTCGTGTCTGCACAGCTCTGCCATCAAGTGGACACTCCCAGTAACTGCAAAATTTAAAGTAACACATTAAACAAACCATTTTAAAGGTTTATGAAAACAAGCATGAGGTGTCTGCTGGCAGTCTGTGTGTGAGTGGTTCCTATGAAGCCCTCTGTAGCTGGCATGATCACACCACTGATGCAGGACCAGTCACCAGTAACAGCTTCTGCCTAGACCAGGGATCTGCAACTGGTATCAGAAGAGCCATTTTTGACCCGTCTCTACTCAAATATAATTCATATGGACCCTGGGGTCATGATAGTCTGGTCCAACTTCCTAATGCAAGGCTGGTGGGCCCCGTGCACAACAGCCATTTTGACAGATTAGAAATTCACAAACATAAATAGTCAAATTGATGATGGCTGAGTTCCATTTAGCTTCCTCAAAGCTCAAAATGACTGCTGTGTAAAGGGCCCATTGAACATAGTACAGGTGACTGTTTATAACGTTGTGGCTCATCAGTGTGTTTCTGATTGTCAAAGCCAGGAATGAAAGTTTTAAATCAGAATGTCAGGAAAAATCCAAATTAATTTTATGCATACACACAACTTGGAGCTCTGTGATAGATAAAATGCTAGTCACGACTGTTTTGATCATTGCTTATTGACAAGTGTTTACAATTAATTGGGACTTCCCCATTATCTGTTTAAGTTGGGCTTTTGCCCATGTATAAATCTGGGGGTGGGCCTCAGAACCTCTGAAGTTTGGGAAGACATTGGGGAGGTCTCATTCACAGCAGACTTGTACACCTGTGATTTTCCTAATGTGAACTGTCAAAATATCTGCCACTAGAAGACATATTTAAGAGCTAAATCTTGACATATATATATTCCTTTGTTTTCCTTTTGTCTGAACGATAAGTGTAGCTCTCATTCCTGATCAATCTTCTGAATTTGTAGTAGAACTAAACCAATTTGGGACTAAACAATACTGATTCAGGAAAAAAATCAAGAGATTAAAACATACTGTATACATGCATATGCAGGTTTGTGTTTGTATTGCACACGGCTAGGCAAGCTTCGATAAAAAGGTAGATGTGACAATATATGATCATTCAGAGGATTCAGAACTATGAATACTGACCATACTGAAGGCTGATACTCTTACAGTTCCTCATGGCATGGATTCAACAAAATGTTCCTGTGAGATTCTGTTCAAACTCGACACGATCTTACAAAATGTCTGCAGATTTGACAGCTGCTGTATCATTCCACCAATCTACCTCTAATGGATTTGCATCTAGTGACTGTGGTTTTAAACACCCTCTTCTGCCTGACATGGTGCTTTATGATGCTGGAAGTTGTCGTTAAGATCATTAAGGGATCCACATGGTCAGAAATAATGCTGGGACATAAAGACCATGGTAAGCTGGTAGTAAAAGGCCACAGTGTCTGGACTCTCTGGACCATGAATTTGTACCACTGACCTAAGATTTTCAGCCTCACCAGAAATCAGGACTCATCAGACGAGGCTACACTTTTACAGTCTTCCTCTGTCAAGCTCTGGTGAAGCTGTGCCACTGCGGGATTAGAGATTTGTATGGCAGCATAAAACACCCAGCAATGTAACGTCAAGAAAAGTTAAAATAACTGTAAACACAGGGTTAACACATTTTCCAGCATGCACTCTGTGTGGACATTACAAGATCAAATATCAGATTACATAGATATATTTTATTTACTCAAGATGGGAAAACATTTACAAGAAAAGAGATTCATCTGTATGATGTACACACAATGAACTAATTGTCAGGTGTTGACTTTGGGCTGTTGTCGATTAGCTCCTTGTCGACGGTATTCAAATGGAACCAGGGGCCGTCTCCCTTCATCCTCATCTGTCGACGCACTTCCTGGTGTTGCAATCTGTCGACGACAAACAGAAGTGAGTTCTCTCCACTCCAGCAGTATCACATAAAAATCACTTAATCAGGAGTGTTTAAGAATAAAGTCTAAAATACTGACATTTCATTATGTTGGTTATGTCACCATTCATGTCAATCCTTCTTTGTGTTCCAGTTTTTCAATTTCTGCTATGATCAAAGATTTCAATAATTTCTGTGTAACCAAGCACACCTATAGCTGGCTCTTTCATTTGCAGTACATTGTATTATCCTGATTGGTCAAGCATGTTTATTTATAACCATATCTGGATTGGGCTTTGGTTGAAACTAAAGATAAGTATTTTTCCCAAAAATTAGATGTATCAAATCCTGCGAAAAGAAGACAATTTCCCCGGGAATACTGTAACATACTTTTACATCAACTAATCTCAGGTCAATTCAGACAACACTGAATGCAACAAAGACACATTTTTTGTGTTATTGGGTGTAACTTGTCCTCTGAAAAGCAAACCCTTAAAAAAGCAATATTTCACAGATTTTCATTATGCAAGTCTTTCTGTTACATTAAGTCTATTCTACGGCTGTTCAGATTGTGTGAGTTGGCAAGCCTGCAAATGACATTTCCTTATTAAGGTAGAACAGGCATATTTCTCGTGCTTAATAAAATGAAAGTAGTTCAATTAAATGAAAGAAAAACTGCCCATAAATATGTACAACAGAGGAGCATGCCTGAGCTTTTTATTGCCTTGTCTTAATAAGCCAAGTTGTGTTTTACTGGTGCTTGGTGCCTGATTGGATTTCTCAGGAATCATCATATCTCAAGATTAAGCCCTAGTTGAAACAATCAAGAGGGGAACACAAATAGTTTGGTCAGAGAGTTGGAGATAAAACATCTACATGGGTCATGACTACCGATGACATGGAGCATTGAAAGGAATATTGAGCAGGTATATTGATGCAGGCATTTCATTCTAAAGTTAGAACAGTGCATTTTATGGTTTGAAAATTACAGTGGCGCCAATGTAAGTGTCAATGTAGTTATGTCTTTGGTGGAAGTTAGAGATGTATTTTTTTCCCACAGCACCACAACAGCCTTCGAGACTTCACACATGACCAGATGAGATGCTCCAGCAGAACACACTGGTACCGACACTAACCTCATGTCTGCCTTCTCTTTCTCGATTTGGATTGCTGCCATCGCCTTTTCATAGTTCTTCACTGGAGAATCACAGAAGTTCCGTGCAACCCACCTGGTGATGGGGTGCTACAATGACACATCAACACACTTTTAATTAATTACAATGCATTGATGCAAACAGAAAATAGGACAATCAACAACATCACCATTAGTCTAATCATGGAATGTACACATTGCAGTGCAGTATCAAGCAATGTAATGACAGTCTTGCCTTGAAGTCATTTGTGACTGCGATTGTAACATTTGTTATACAATATATTTGCATGGCTTCTTCTGCGAACTAAATAATATTACAGAATTTTTATCAATTTTACAGTTAAGCAATCACATGTTATCATTTTTAAAATATCAATGCATGCATGGCAGGGCAGGGCTTTAAAATAGCCAGAATCACAAAAGCAACATTTTCACCTGCAGCCTTTTTAAATGATGGCACTGCATCCTAAGCTTAGTGACAGTTCACAGTGGCACAGAAAAGATTCTGAATGAATTAATGACATTAAGCAAGCCACATACCTTATAGTACTCCCAGTACTCAGGTTCGTAGTCCTCAGGAATTTCGGCCAGCTCTGCCTCACCTTTACAACACAATCCAAACATTATCAACTGATCCAAACAAAGCACCAAAACATGCACCAAACTTTCTCACTTACCAATGAAAACGTTCACAAATGTGATAACGACAGCCACAGGAACTCCAGTAAGGAGGATGTAGTATTGCTGGAAACACATGAGGAAAAAAATAATACAAGACTATTTCTGCCAGGTTTTTGTTTTATTTGTTTGCACTTCTAGATTTCAGGAACCACAAGCAGAAGAGTCAATGTTATACCTCCACATAGTCTCCACATAATGTTTATAATCCATCCATCGCCAACTGCTTTAATATCCACATGAGTGTCTATTTTTATTCTAGTGGTGATCATGATGCAAGTGAAATTGTACGTATGCATTAATCGAGAAATCAAGAATCATAAAACTTCTCCCTGTGTGTGTTAGTTTCTTCCCACAGTCCAAAACACATAGTGTTTAATTGGATACTCTAAATTAACCTTAGGTATGAATGTGAGAGTGGATGGTTGTTCGTCTCTGTATGATGGCCCTACAATGGACTCGTGATCTGTCCAGGGTGTACCCCGTCTTTCGCCTTATCAGCTGGGATAAGCTCCAGCCCCCCGCAATCCTCATGTGGAGGTTAACGTGGTAGGATGGATAAAACGAATGAATGAAAAATAGAAAGCTTGTGAGCACACAAACACGCTCTGAAGTGATGTCATGTGGATGTAAAATAATAGGTGGGGCTTCAGAAATACAAATTCTTACAACAACTACCTCTTAAGGGAGGCTTTTATTTCATTAAATGCTGAGACTGCGATTATTAACATAAGTTACAGTACTTACCAATAAGCGCAGAAATCTCTTGTCATAGTATTCAGAGGGCTTGATGACAAACGTTTTCTTTCCATGACTCCAACGTAGAGCCACTGTAAAACAAGGTACACTATTAACATGCTGAGACCTGAGTACGATTCTGCTTGTTGATATATAATAGTTCCGAACATATGGCCATTATGTTTAACTAAAATTCACATTGTGCCCCATTATGTGTACATCACTGTATGATCACACATATTATTTCTAGGGTGTCACCCTCCTTGCATTATTGTTACACTGGTATGGGATACAAATGCACGTGATACAAATCACTCCTGTTTTTAGAATTGTATGGTAACATGTTTAATGCACATCCTCCTGGGTCTAATCTTTTGGAATGGAACTCACACATATTTACTGAACCATGTAGTATTTCAATGTATATGTTAAAGAATTTGGATGTGGCTAATACATTTAAATAAAGTTTTAATATTTTGAATCCGACTTATGTGTGGCATGGAATTGCAAACAATGATAAGTTATCGTTCAGACGAAATAAAACAAATGAAATACATGTTATCAAACACCAGTAGCTCCAATGAAAGGGTGTTGTATCCTTTGTTGACAGACGTGTAGACGTTACCAGCTAGCTTACGTTGTCAAAGCTAGCCAGTCCCGGCACAAGGTCATTAGAAGAAATGATTACGGTTAGGGTCAAAAGTCTACGTTTCAAAATGGCCAGTGTGTCTCTTACCTTTATCCGTCCGGGGGACTGTTCTGGTGAGTAGGTTTGCCGCAGTGTTTCCAGATCTTAGAGGACTCAGTCTGGCTGCAAAGGCAGCAGCAGACCTGAGAACACTCATACCCACCATCGCTACTGTGGGAAGTAAAGCGCAGGCGCAGCAACACGAGCGCTGAGCGTGTGACAACTAGCGATCAAAGAACACGTGAAGCCAAAACCGCCATTTTCAATGAGGGCAAAGGAGGATGACAGTGAAGTTAGCCTCAGATTCGAAAAGTAAGAGCCCTGAAAACGCATACACAAATATGTCTCTTTCTGCATTCAAGATATAAACTACAGACACAAATTTTTGAAATCATATCCATTGAGAAATATTCGTATTTATGAAAAAGATGTGGTTCATCAACGTGGTTACTAAAGTTGACTTTTGAAGTTCCAAACGGAAACTAGCTTCAACCTTAACGTTAGAGTAGATGAGAGTTTAATTTTATGATTTAGTAGCTACTGTTGCTAACATTGTGACATACATTTTCCTGTTTTACAACCGTTGTTTATGTGTCTGTAATTTTTCTGTTGTATTCTTATCAATTTCTAACCTTCCGCATTGTCTATATTTTGTTACACTTTGTGTGTTTTTATTTATTTACTGTAAAGCACTTATGGAAAGCGCTATACAAATAAATGTATTAGTATTGCTATTATTTATGATATATCAATCATGTAACAACAACAATAATAATAATAACAAAAATATATATTTAAAAGGTAGAGAAATGCATTTTGGGTATTGTGGGCGGGACTACTGTAAACATGGCGGCGTCCTCATCAGCAGGACGCGTTTTGACTCTTTGCAAGCAGTTTCAAAATGTGATGAGGATATGTTCAGCGGTAAAGACTCAGCAGCACTGTGCCGTTAATGCGACCCAATACCTGAATCGAATTTACAGGTAAGGAGAAGCCGTTTTAGTACTAAATTGATATCGATGTTGTCTGTTTAAATGAAGAGACAGTAACGTCACCGCGCGGACGGACCGTTCAGGACTCATCTTTAAAAGTAAAGTGTGAATAAAACGACAGTCCCTCCCGTTTAAAGTGGACACCAGAGGCCACCTGCCGTTTTTGTGGTTTATCCGCTCTTGGACTTACATATTCATTAATTCAGTCAGTCAGGCCTGTGTCATGTTTATTATGTTTTAGATTTCAGTGTGTCTTTGGGATAAACTTGATGTCCTTCATAATGTTTTGATGATATAACTCACTAAATGAGAACAGGGAGTCACAGTTTGAAGAGTAATCCAGTCCAACATTATATTATTTGAAATTCAATGTTTGTTTGCTTTTCAACACAAAGGTCACAAGTAAATAATTAAATCTTTATTCATAAACTACTTTTATAAGTGTTACAAAATGCTGTGTGGTGCATAAAAACAACAATATACTAGAGCAAATTAGATTAAACAGAAAAAGCTGGGAAGGCTAGTTTGTAAGTATGTAGCATAAGTGCATTATTACAATAATTATTTATATTTTAACCTCTCACCACTATATTTATAGTTTATTGTTCATGTATTTAATCAATTCTATGTATTTGTTCAACTAATGTTAACTAATGTTTGAATGTTTAACTAGTGTTTGAATATTTTCCAGGTTTGTAATCAAGATCTTTCCATTTTCCTGCTGCCCTTATAGAAATAACGTTGAACCTAATGACCTAGGATCTTCTTAATTTAGAAGAAAACATGCCTGCCTGTTATATTTACTGTGTTAATATTCAAATCTGTTTCAATTCCCCATAAGTCCTGACAGACTATTTATTTTGTGTGTCTTCCAGGGAAAAGTCTACACTTGCTGCCCTTTCTTGGTGCAGTCCAACAAGCTCTTTGAGTCAGTACCGAGCTCTGCACACAACCATCAGCAGAAGAGGACTGGAAGAGTTTTTTGACCTCCCTGAGAACTGGGGAGAGACCAATGTGAAGTCAGGTGAAGCACTGAAGCATTCAGAAAACTTTGGCCTCCACTTTGAATATTCAGACATTTTTAATTTTAGATCATTTTAATATGTTAATATGTACCTAGTTGTGTGTGTAGATCAGCTTCATAATGATAAGAAGAGGTTTTTGTAAAGTCTCAATCTCAATGTTAAGTAAGTTATATTCATGAGCACCTAATAAAAGATATTAAACACTGTAGCACAGTTGTAGTTGCAAGGAATTCCTGATGATGGCTTTTCATTGTTTCCACTGATTATTTTGTAGGTGCTCCATGGACTGCAAAACATCTGAGAACTAAGAGCAATGAGGATTTACATAAACTCTGGTAAGAACTGCAGAGATTATTGTACAACTGCATAAAGATGTATCTGCTGTGAGCAATGCTCTCCTCCTGTCTCAGGTATGTGCTGCTGAAAGAAAGGAACATGCTGCTGACAATTCAGCAGGAAGCAAAAAGGCAAAGGGTTCAGATGCCAAGTCCAGAAAGGTTAAGGAAGGTATGACCCTCAACAGACACGAATGTCGCTGTAGAAATGATAAATAACATTTGACAAATCTAATTCGGTAGCAGGGTATCATGCGTTGTGGTGGTTTTCGTATGAATGATATAAATCTTCATCTTCCTAGATTGAACGTTCCATGATCCGGTTGGAGACAGTGGTCACTGAGAGAGAGACGGCTTTGCGTCTGCTGCAGACAGGACAGGAAAAAGGCCGACCAGGCGCCTGGAGGAGGAATCTTTTTGGGCATGTCTACTGGTGAGGACCACTTCTCTATATAAATGTGTCATGTCGTGCATACATAGATAAGGATTTCACTCTTTTCTTTCTCCTTTTTTTGTGCATATTTATTGACCATTCTGAATTTTGAGTAAACTGACATTCAGTCAGTGATCTATAAGCTGTATCCTATAATGGGCCATGCTATGGAAAGTGGTGGTGGTGTCACTTAAACATTTTTTCTCTTTCTGTCAGGTATCGATTCAAAGAGTATGCAATTCCTTGGTACATGAATAAAAGATATAAGCGAAAGAAGTTCTACACACCAAAGTTTGTCCAACCACACATGAGGTAAGTTGCAGTCTGACTTGTTTAAGTTTTAAGAAGAAAGGTGTTTGGAAAATGTGACCCCAACCCCGAGTTATGTTCTTTTCCATTTTTCAGACTGCGTTGGGAGAATAGCCTCCGGAATAGGATCAGGAGAGCAAACTTGAAGAAGCAAAAAGAGGCCAAACTGAGGGAGAAATTCCCTCAAATGAAGGTCTCTTCATTATGAAATTACAGGCTCTCATTGTACAACTGTCACATGTTTCAAGAAAAAATGTCCTTTCCTCTTCTTATTGATAAGTATATACATGGCAGTCTGAGTCATGGCAATTAAAATAACCGAGTGTCTTGTCATCTTTATCTGCGTTTAGATTTATTTGTCCAGCTGTTTGGTTGGTACTACAGGATAAATTATGCTATGCCCTAAAAACACACCAGATAGTGTGGGGAGGATTTTAGTTATTGTTGAGTATCATGTGACCTTGGATAATCTTTCAAATAAAATATTCATTACCCACTTGTCTGTACATATAAAATTGTTTCCTGTTAAAAGAAAAACCCACTTAATAAATATTTAACAAAAAGGTTTTTTTTTTCCAAATACTATGTAGCCAAGCAAAAGTGAAAATTAAATACAAATTTATTCGAGTTGACACATGAAGCACAGGCATGAACTGGCTGCCTTTGACAAGTTTACTTACTACATAGAAAAAGGCGTATGGACAAAAAACATTTTTTACCCCAAACTAAGGTTGATTTTCCTAAAAGTAGTTTACTGTGTTCTGCAAAAACCTTGCACATGTTATGTGCCCTTTCCCCCCCCCCCGTGACCAATAACTGAACTTCAATACACATCGAGCTAAAACTGACCGACTGCAAGGTGTCCACAAAACAGCAACAACCAAATGTTAAGAAGACAAACCAACTGTAATGACATAAACAGAAATAAACATTTCTTCACTGTGACACAGTTTATATTGTGGATGTTTGCCGATGATGCTTTCCACAATAAATCATGGATCAACTCAGTAATAAAATGAAATCATACAAATGAAGTGAACTTCCATCAGTGTTCCTGAGTCTGGGGTCAACTCTGTAGGACTGATAATGTTGAGCTTATGGCAAAGAAAGTAACAGGAGAACGATCAAGGGCACTTCCTGTCCACACACTGCTTTCCTCCCTCCTCATACTCCTGTTTGGAAATCCACATCTGCTGGAAGGTTCCCTATCAGAATGAAAAAGCAAGGTTTAATTTGAGCAAATCATTGCAATCAGAATAGAAGTAGCAAGTGTCAGGAGTAAAAACTAACATCTGTAGAACAAGCACTATATTAAAACAAGGGTGGATGTGTGAACTTAAAGTTCTCTTATTTTGCCATCACTTTTAATTTAATTTGGGTTCAAAATAACCTACATGTACACATGTTCATAAATCTATAAAGAAGTTGCCTTATTTCTTTAATCAACTACTAACATTCAAGAGGCTTCTTCAGTTCAGTATAAGTTTAACTTAACTCAAGCAAGTCCAGTCGCCTGCAGCTAACTACAGAAGATGACCATTACATGGATGACTGAGAACCTTCCCAGACATATTTTGTATGTACCTTTAAATATTGATACATTCTAATAATTAACTGTGTCCTTACAAGTGATGCCAGGATGGAGCCTCCTATCCAGGCACTGAAGCGGCGCTCCACTGTTGTGTTGTTGGCTATCAGCTTCAGCCTCATGCTCTGCCAAACACAGAAAAACATGTTAAGCCATATAAAAGTAACTGCAGAATGATAAAACAGCAGGATAGTATTTTCTCTAAACCAAAAGTGGTATTACTGCAACTCACCGGGGGAGTTTTCTGGGAGAGTTCTCTGTTCAAACGGTCAGTGAAGCCTTGGATGAGCGTGTTTCCTCCTGTCACCACCACACTGCCATATAAACCCTAAAATGCACCAAAGGAGAGTCTCTTTTAAAGATAGAAAAAGTAATATCTGAAGAGCAACACAGACACAGCTCTGCTCTAGTTTTCTAATATTGCCAAATGTTTTTCTATTACCAGAGAGGTACCCAAATGACTCTATAAAACATGTCCAAATCACTTTTGTTTATACACTCTGTACACTCTTGGTAAATAAAAATGCAAAAATTATTTTAAATGAAGTCATTGTAAATTCATTCTCATTATGAAAAGATCAGTAAAACATAGTTGAGTCTCCATGAAACATCATGATATTCACCGGCCGGATGTCAATGTCACACATTCCCACACTGGTTGTCACCACGTGGCCAACTCCCAACATGGTGTTTCCAGACAATCCCTGAAGAGATCAGAATAAACACACACATTACAAGACACTCTCAAATGACTCACATTTGGAAACTTAACAGCTTTCATAACACTGCTGGCTGTTTTATTTGGCGCAATATCCAGTGATAGATTACGTTTGGCTGTGGCTGCTCGATTAGCTTCACAGGCTGAAGGAGCATGCAGAGCAAGCACCAACCTTTGCATTAGAGGGATCAAATAAACCCTCTGGGATCTTCAGCCTCTCAGCACCAAAGTCACAGTTGTAGCCGTTGGGCAGCTCATAGTGCACTGTTGGCATCTGTGCAGCCACCCTGTGAAAGACACGCAGAGATATCTTTTAGTTACTTCTTTACGGGTTAAATATTTTAACACGTCATAAGACTGTTGATTATTAAGTCCACCTGGTCATTCAAGCCAAAGAAAAAAGTGACAGGCAGATGAAACATCCACACGTCACGGCTAAATGATGTATTATGTAACATTTTAGCATTAATCCAGCCAACAACGACATTAATGTACTATAATATTTCAGTAATAGCATATTATTTCCAAACTAATATCCAGGTTATAGCTTGGAAATAGCTAGGAATATTTGTATTCAAGGTAATCATCCAGTGCATTTCATTTTTGCATAGACTGGGAAGTTCCCAGTGGGAACCATGTGGAGTAACATTGGTATGTGAGAAATTATGGCTCTAAGGGTTTTAGGTCATCAACCGCAGCCAGCCTTTTCTTAAGTCATCTCGTGGAGTGACTTGAATATGTTGAAAACTCTCTTACTGTTCATCGTATGGAGAGTCTGACACCTGCAGCACAGACGCCTGGAAATCCTGGATCACACACTGCAACCATAAAGACAAATTTTATCATTTACATAAATGTAAAATATGTTTCAAGACTCGATCATTATACCAATCTTAGCACAAATCATTTGCAGATATTGGATTGAATTCAGAAGAGTTCACTGCTTACATTACACATGTAGTTGTGCCATGAGCGGGTAACCTGAGGTAACTTCTCCTTTTTCTTCCAGCTGGCTGGGGATCCCTCCCGCACTGGATCCTGTGAGGACACAAACACACTGTAAAAGACTGCTGTGATCACAATCAGAATATATTAAAATAATATCAAAATATCAAAATTAACCCGTTTTTAGGCAGGAAATAAAGTGAATAACATGATGTTTGCTCATAACATGCATGAATATGTTTGTTCAGACAAAAGTATAAAACTTCTAATAGACGGTGAGTTAATGTTAGGGCAGTGTATTGGCAAGAATCTGGTGGTACGATACATATCCCATTACAGGGGTTGTGATATATTGGGAATATATAAGCGAGGTAGTATATAGTGATTTTTAACACCCCAGAATTGTCTATTAAGAAAAAGTAATACTGGTACATGCATTAGTAACAATTTTCAGTTTTCCGTTCCATTCCACCTCTTTGTACTGACATATTTTAAGAATTAAAATGTGTTTCACCTTTGACGAAATCATATAAGGAGGGACTATTTCGGCACTCATCTCTTGGAACAGCTCCCTGCACTGCATGCTCATGAAGTCTCCAGCCAGGGGCGACTTGACAATACCTGCCAGAGAGAATGAAAAACTTAGGAGTCAGACTGGAAAGGAACACAATCAACCTATACCATGTTAACTTAGTATACAACAATAATAAAAAAAACCTCTCTGTTGCTTGCACAGCCTGATGCACTGTGACCATAATTGTGCTTCTCTGACATACTGTACAAAGGGGCTGGAGTTACATAACATTTACAATCCTCATCTTTCAGGGAACACTCCACTTGTCCAACAATTCCAAATCCATGACACCCTAACTGATGCTTGTATTAACTGAGCATTTGTAGTAGCAGCAGGCTTCATTAGTCTTGGGTGTTTGGCTCAATCAGTATGGCGGCATAAATCACAAGGAAAATGCACATGTGTCAATGAAGGGTGCAGCACTACACCCCCCCCCCCACAAAGTGTTGTATTCCCTCCCTGTATGTCAGCCACACCCAACGTGTATACTAATGAATGATTTGTGTTTAGAGGTCTGTAGAGGTCATCGTTGTCCAAAGCACATTGAGTAAGTTTCCCTTCAAATCGAGTTGCTACTGACTTGATGTGTTTTGGAGGTTGAAGGTTTACCTTGCTGCAGGACGTAACCGTCATGTACTGGAATGGCAGTAGTATGTGTGGCTCCGCTGTCAAGGACTAAACCTGTAGACCGGCCATTTGCAAAGCTTGGGAACGCAGAGTAAAGGAAATTCAATGCTGTTCATCATGCAACAGTTACATTGTAGGTTTAGGGAAACGACCAGAGTTTAACAGAAAAGACTATTCAATCATCATTCTTTCTGGATCAAGTGAAGCAGTTAAGGATACGCAGAGAGAACAGCTGATTTGCAGAGGAAGAAGGCAGGAATGTTGTAATGTTCAAACATCAGCTCTGTTAGTTTCTCTCGTTTCGCTCTTGTGTTCCACTGTAGGCACAAAACAGAAGTTCAACCACTCACAAAATATCACTGTCATTGTTGCCACAAACATTTCTCAACAAGGTGATAAAGACCACAAACAGTCTACATTGATCTCTATGGATGGTGGACTTTCTAACCCTCTCCTCAACAATCTCTAAAAAAAAGACATCATAAAGATCACCGGCTGGTAATCAACAAACACATAACAAAAGTTAACTCACTGAAGCTTCGGACATAAGCACTGGATGCAGGCTTGGTTCCGACTTGAAGTGCATCTTGTAGGTGTGATCCAAAATAGCCTGGAAACTGTCCCAGTCCTCAACTGTAAACAGAGCAGAAGGAAACACCAGTGAAGTTACTGCTGATTGGCCACTTTAACAGTTATTAAAACATGAGATAATCATAATGTTTTTTAGATTCCATATCTATTTTTTGGAACTGGTGTGCAGATACTGCTAACATAACTACAGTAAATATTCTTCACACACACACACACACACGCACACACACACACAAAAACCCCAGCGTCACAAAAAACGTGGCTTCCATTATCGGTGCTGGGTCAGATGGTGGAGAAACTGGAGCGATGATGAGCTTTTTAGATAATAATTTCTTCCAGGTCGGCACTCTAGGGGAGCGTGTGGTCCCATAATGCTGTTCTACTGCAATTAGGATGGGTGTCACATTTGTCTCTAAATAGCCTCACTGTCAAACACCATTGAACCAGATTCGGAAGAGCATCATTAGCTAGGTCAGTGCACCAGATCACTTGATGATTTGTCTGAGGTGACAAATCAAACACGTCTGCCAAATACATAATTTGTTACCAATAACTAGCAAAGAATTTCAATTTATTATTATACTGTGAATGTTTGGAGGAAAATTCAATAAAAAAAAAATTATTTTAATACACATACACACAGGGAAAAAGCATAGACCATGGGGTCGTAACGATGACTAAATAAGCGAACAACAAAGTAATAACTGTTTTAACTCTATCAACAATTTTGATAACGATTAACATCACATCAAAAATAAAAGCCAAATATCCTGTATCAACTGCACTGATTTCAAGATGTATCAAAGTTTTTCAGAAAAATTGCAATTGGATATTTCTTTTCATAATGGCAACACTAAATGGGAGAGCTGATGACTTGGTCTTAAATAATCTCATTAATATTCATGCTTAGCAGCACTCAACGATATATTAGTTATGGTTCTGACAAGTTCATCTACAAAGTCAATTATGACATGAATCAAGCAGACGGGGATATATAAATATTAATAGCTCAGTTCATGTCACAGACCATGATGTCATACCCTGACACATAAATGAATGTTCATTTACAACACACATAAATGCTTAAAATATCCCATCGTTTTACATTATAAAACAAGCTCTTCCTATGCTTGATACTTGTGTCCACTCATGGATGACATTGCAGCAAATAAATAAATGTCGTCTTTGGATTTTAAGTAAAGCTAAAGAAAAACCATAAACATCAACCAAACACTCACTCATGCCATTCTTGAGCGGAGACATGACCTCCATGTTCTCTCTGGGTACCCTCAGCTGGTTGGTATCGATGTAATAGGTGGTACCACTCTGCTTGCCCTTGTCACCATCCGTCTCCATGGGTGTGCTGCCATCCTCTCGGTCAAGAGTCACACCTATAACCGTCGGGAAGTCGGCCTGGACAACACAGGGCACACAGTAAGGTACACTGCCACACACCCTCTTTTACCACTCAGTGATTAACTGTGCTGCTCATTTGGATTACTGTCCTTGTCCCAGTATACAAGTGGGGGAATTGGTCGGTCCAAAAAAATTAATAGCTTGAATTTCTCCATAATTATTTTGCGGTTGTCCTATTCTTCTGTTTACTGGCCTCACTTATCACTTCTATTATGTTATCAGTTTTTATTCGGACTGACACAAAGAGTATCATACTTGCAATATGGCTATTGCAAGTAGAGCTGAAACGATTATTCGATTATTAATCAATTACTAAACTAATCGACAACTATTTTGATAATTTCGATTTGAAGTTTTTTCATGATTAAAACAAGATTTCCGATTGTTTACACTTCTTACATGTGAATATTTTCCTCATTTCTTTGCTCTGGATAACAAAGAAATCATTAAAAGTCAATCATTTTGGTTTGTGGACAAAACAAGACATTTGAGAACGTCATCATTTCCATGTTTGACGAACACCGATCAACATTTTTAAGGTTTTCTGATATTTTATGGACCAAATGATGAATCGATTAATCGAGAAAATAATCGACAGATTAATCGAGAAAATAATCGACAGATTAATCGATTATGAAATAATCATTAATTGCAGCTCTAATTGCAAGTTCATCCAAATCCAAAATTGTGTGTGAATAAATTCCCATTTTTGTGAAACACTGAGTGTGTGAAGTGGAAGCAATGATCATCTCACTATGAGAACTGTGAACTATTTGGAAATACTAAACTGTCCCCAACTTATTCATCAAACAGTGTGGCTTATATTTGGCAGTACATCATACAAAAACAGAAAGGTTTGTGTTTTGTAAGTGTGCAGAGTTTGAATCCTACATGTCATGATTCCTGTGAAAAGGTTGGTTACAAAACTGGGTTCTGTCATACTCACATACTAGAATTGGACTCACTGTATACTGAGCCACGTTAAAGGCAATTCTGACATGGCCGAAATAGAGTTTTTCTGATTCTATTGCTGTTCTATTTTTCGTGCTAAACGTTCTATACGTTTTAATCACGTGTGTTAGTATATTATATAAATAAAGTCTGGGGTTAGGGTTCATTGATGGATTGATAGAGATATAACACAGGTCAGAGGTGTCAAACTTGCAAAACGCCACTTAATATCACATTATAATGCAAGCATGAGCTGCGACCTCCTCTTCCTTTAAACAGACAGACAGAATATAATATATATATAATATAATATAGTACTAACTATATTTGCATTACATTCAGCATTACAGTTTATACATAAGCTTGTTAAGTGTTTTGTCCATGTTGTCATTTTCTTTGGCTTTTGATATTAATAGATTTCTTTTTGCATCATAAATATGTTTTTATTGTGAAGTATGCATTATTCAAAACCAAACAAAGTATTTAACTTTTATGTCTGTGAAATATCATCATGAATATCTTAAGCAACCGGCCCCCTCTTGACGAAGCTAGATGCCCATTGGCCCCCAGTTCAACTGAGTAAAGTGTGCAGAGGGACATTAATCCATCTTCCATATATGGCTTATCCAAGTAATGCTTGCACAATCAAGATCTTCACCTAAAGCACAGGTAAATTCCAAACCAAGCAAGTATTCCAGAATGATCTGAACCCAATTAATGTTGTCTGTCTCCAGGGTGACAGACCTCATTTCTTGACATTGGCTTACCCCTAGAGGGTAGATGGAAGATACAGAGAGGAAGGAAAGACAGAGTTAATTAGGTTGTTTGAGTGATCCACTTACTTTGGGACAATCTTCTCCCGCATAGCCAGCTCTTACAGAATAAGAGCCTATGTCGAACACCAAAGCTCCGACCTCATCTAAGAAAATGAGAAGTGTTGTGAATATGATTAAAACAGTAAATTTAGCAATCATTAAAATAACTACTGGTATGAACAATACCAGTAGCAATACCAGTTGCTCTTGCAGCCAATGTGCATCAGTGTGAAATGTTGTCATTTTGTGTTTCAAAACCTCCATCAAGAAGTTTTCTTGGGATGTTATGAGGAAATTATTTAAAATTGTCGGTGGTGATCCTGAGATACAGGAGATTCAGGACATTTTAGAAAATAAATGTTAAGCTTGTGACACAGCGGTTTGCACTCTCTGAGAGCTTTTTCCTGTCCAATTAAATATATTATTCATTGTCAGTGAGTGCACTGTTAGATTAATTTCATCTAACATCGAGGTGCTTATATATAGACATACAGGCATTGGTGTATTGGCATAAGACGGTAATATAATACTCGACACACCTTTCATAACATTTGAAACATCTACTGATATTGATATGGGGACAGAGAGTAAACTCTGAAACTACAGATTCATCAGCTGATGTGTCAAACAATGTGGCAAAAGCTTCAAAACACAAAGGTTTACACGGAGTGTAAACCAGGATACTTACTGGAGGAAATATTACCATTAATTATCACACAGGTCTGTATGACCTACTGTATTAATTTAGTGATATTGCAAAAATCCTACTTTAACCTATTTTAAGTGTGTAATGCAACTGTCATTATAACCTGTAAAGGTAGGTTACATGCCACCCCTTGGATAAATTAGATCCTTATAATCATTTATGGCAAGTTCTGTGAGACCTACATTTTACACAAACAAGGTGATGCGTTCAAGAGCTCGGTAAGCCCACTTTCATTCATTTTCTTGCTAGTTAGGTAGCGGCACTGAGGTTGGTTTACATTATTGTTGTATTAACAAATGAAGCTACAAGACACCAGACTTCGTGCAATGAAAAAATAACGTAGTTGGAAATTATTACTCTGGAAAACGAAATGAAGCGCGTATATTTAATTACTTTACCACCGTCTACATGTTAGCCCTGCTAACTTAGCTAGTTAGCAACAACGCTGGCTAAAGCTACAGTGCAGAAGAACGTGGACAACAGCACGGTTTTATTTTTAATCATAAGATCTCACTCACCGCCTCCATACACTCCGCCACTCATCCTATAAACGATCACAATAGCAACTTTTCAGTGTAAGTGGTTACGGTAGAAGTAGAGCCGCTGAACGGTTAATCACAACAAAGGGGATCCGCTAGCATGGGTCAATCTGGCGAAGCAGGCGCCACACTGTGTTGAGCCCGCTGTCCAATCAGAACACAGCATAGTGGCACTACTTCCGCCAGACGCACATCTGCGTGTAGCCCCGGCGTCAACCTGTGAGGGGCAGCAATGAGAATTTAACCTATCGGAAATGCAAAAGAAAGAAGAACATCGAGACTTTGGAAATCGAGGAGTGGACGTGGCCTCCGAGCACCTGATATCAACGTGAGTAAAAACTTATCTCACGAGCACAAAAGTGTCTTCAAATCGTTTCAATGCAAAGGTGCATGAAGCGAGGGTCCAGATATCATATCGGTTCGTTGATGTGTGTCCGTGTAAATTGCAGGACCTTGAGTGGCGGTCGTTTATCTCGGCCACCATGTCGTTCCATGCTGCCAAGTTTTTGCACTCAAACACATGCACAATGTGGGATTGAACAGATTCAATTCCTAAATAATTTCAATTGTTTGCAGTCAGAGACACGCCTCTATCATTAGGGTCAAGATTCAAAACCTCACGGTGACAAACCTGGATTTGCTCGAGTGCATATTGTGGTTAAGGTAACTTTGTGGCCTTAAACTTAACAGTATGGTCCACGATAGTGTAATTTAATGTTTATTTATAAAAAATAAACTTGTTTCTATTTGATGCAGTGGAAGAGAATATGTTTAACAATTGCCTTTATTCAAAGTGAACGGGTAAAACAAATGAAATTAATTAGTAACTTGCACCTGTTCTAAGTTCACTGGTGCAGTTTTTCAAGTTTTTTGGCATTCTTCCATTCCTTCCTGAGAGACTTAATTAAATCTGTCTCTTCAAAGCTGTGATATTGGACTCGTGAAGTCAGGGCTCTGTAAAGGCCACACTATCTGTTGCTGAACACATTGTTCTTGCTACTGAAGATTGTACTTTCTGACCATGACACTGCTTTTTGCGTAATTGTCATACAGCAGAATGAATTTGGTACAATGTGTGAAACTTGTGCTTAGGACTGTATTTTTGACCATATATACACGGACCATCTTCTTCTGTTCTTTGACGCTAATAAACACACAGCAGCCACTACTTTAAGCCATTCTCCTGTGACCTCTGGCATCATCAGGGCGTTTTTGCCCAGAGAACTGCCACTCACTGAATATTTTCTTTTTTAGACCTTTCCCTGTACACCTGAGAGATGGTTACGTATGAGAAAATCCCAGTAGATTTGCAGTTTTTAAACATTCAAAGAGCAGCCTATCTACAACCAACAACCATGCCATGATCAAAGTCACCCACATCACCATTTTTTTTCTTCCCGTTGTCAGTTTGACAAGTCATACTGACCATCTCAACATGCCTAAATGCATTGAGTTGCAGTGTGATCAGCTGATGTGTACCTGTTCAGCGACTTGAACAGGTGTACCTAATGAAGTGGCTTTTGAATGTATGTATTCATTTCATTTAGTCATTTGGTTCAATTGGACTCTGACGGTTTGTATTCCATGTAGCAACTGTACTATTTTCTTCATACCAGCTGACCCAATTAGAGCTGCAACAACCAATTTAATACCTGTGCATTTTCATGAATCTGATGTTGACACTTCAACCATCAATTTTGAGTTTTAATTTGTTATGAATGAAAACTACAAATAAACAGCAAATATACACAATGTGGGGTCTGTATTCAGGTATGTTTCTTCTTTGTTTAAAAAAAAAAAAGACAAATGATAAACCTAAATTAAAATAGTTGCAGGGACATCTTGTTGCTTGACTAATTGACTATTAAACTTACAGTTAAATATGCATAAATGAGGAAGCTGTAACATAGGGCATCTTTTTTTTAAAAACAAGCTATCTTTGGAAACCACCTGTTGACTATAGAACATGTGCACTGTCGCCTGCAGTACACTGTTACACAACTGACACACGGCTTACACTATTATGTCAGTGAAGTTGATAGATTTTTTTCAACCTAGTGAGTTCCTGATCCTGCTGATATATATGGATCCCTGTGTAATACATTGGGCCCCCAATCAAAGTATTATTTGTTGAGAAATTGTATTATTAAACTCTTGTTTGGTGCTGGTGGCCTGTGCTGAGATGGGGTGGGTTTATCTTGTGCGCACAATATGTGGAGAAACATTATGACATTGCTACTCACGAACAGGTGTTATTAAAGGTGAGTTAATGTGTGTTTTGAGCAGTTCATACTGTGACAGTCCTTGTATGTGTGCGGTACGTCAGAGGGCACTGGGAACAGGAGGAGAGACAGCAGATGTAATGTCAGCTCTGACACTTCACCAATTAGTCCACCTTGTGTCGTGTTCAATAGTCTACCACAATGAATGTTGTATGTATATTGCGGAAACTCAATAACTGGAAAAAAAAAAAAGGAAAAATGAGGTGCGTCCGTGGGACATCTGGACAGTGAATTTGATGTCATTTTAGATTTAGATGCATCCCTGAATGTTGAAGTTTTTTTTGTTTTTTGTTTTTTTACAGTATAGCAGCAGTTTATCCAACTGAAGTATTGATTTGTGAAGTATTTGTTTGAAATTTTATATAATTGTCAGTTGTAAAATTGTAAAATACATTTTTCATTTTGTTTGCTTTCAGCATCCATGCAGCGCTGCCTCACTCTGACTTTTGCCCGGCGCAGCAGGCTCTTTTTGAGAAATAAATTTGTAACGGTCCACTGCCAGCAGACAGCAGCCATGTCGAGTCTCCTCATCAACCAGCCCAAATACTCCTGGCTGAAAGAGCTCGGCCTGTCTGAGGACAACCCCGGTGTTTACAATGGCAGCTGGGGAGGTAGTGGAGAGGTCATCACATCATACTGCCCTGCCAACAACGAGCCAATTGCCAGAGTGACCCAGGCAACTTTGGGGGAGTACGAAGAAACTGTCCAGAAGGCGAAGGAGGCTTGGAAGGTTTGGGCGGACATCCCTGCTCCAAAAAGAGGGGAGATTGTGAGGCAGATTGGTGACGCACTAAGAAAGAAGATCAAGGTCCTCGGGAGCCTGGTGTCTCTAGAAATGGGTAAAATTTATGTTGAGGGAGTGGGTGAGGTTCAGGAATACGTTGATGTTTGTGACTATGCTGTGGGTCTTTCTAGAATGATTGGTGGTCCCATCTTGCCCTCTGAAAGACCAGGCCATGCTCTGCTCGAACAGTGGAACCCCGTTGGTCTGGTCGGCATTATCACCGCCTTCAACTTCCCCGTAGCAGTGTATGGCTGGAACAATGCCCTCGCTCTGACCTGTGGCAATGTTTGCCTTTGGAAAGGAGCTCCAACCACCCCTCTCACAAGTGTTGCAGTCACTAAGATTGTGGCTGAGGTGCTGGAGCAGAACAACCTGCCTGGTGCAATCTGCTCTATGACCTGTGGAGGTGCCGATATTGGTTCTGCTATGGCAAAGGACGAGCGTGTGGATCTGGTGTCATTCACTGGCAGCACTCATGTTGGCAAGATGGTGGCCATGACGGTGCAAGAAAGGTTTGGTCGCAATCTGCTGGAGCTGGGCGGAAACAATGCTATAATTGTGTTTGAAGATGCTGACCTAAATCTTGTGGTGCCGTCTGCTGTATTTGCATCTGTGGGAACTGCTGGTCAGCGCTGTACCACAACCAGGAGGCTGATTCTGCACGAGAGTGTTCATGATGCAGTGGTTGAGAGGGTCACCAAAGCTTACAAACAAGTCCGCATTGGAGACCCCTGGGATCCCAACACCCTGTATGGGCCACTGCACACCAAACAAGCAGTGGATCAGTACTTGGCAGCTATTGAGCAGGCCAAGCAACAGGGCGGCACTGTGGTCTGTGGTGGAAAGGTGATGGACCGTCCTGGCAACTATGTGGAGCCCACCATTATCACTGGACTGGCTCACGACGCTCCCATCGTCCAGACAGAAACATTCGTCCCCATCCTCTATGTCCTCAAGTTCAAGACAGAAGAGGAAGCCTTTGCCTGGAACAATGAGGTCAAGCAGGGTCTTTCCAGCAGCATCTTCACCAAAGATATGGGCCGGGTTTTCCGCTGGCTGGGGCCCAAAGGATCGGATTGCGGCATTGTGAATGTCAACATTCCTACAAGCGGAGCAGAGATCGGAGGAGCATTCGGTGGGGAGAAACACACTGGAGGTGGAAGGGAGTCTGGCAGTGACTCATGGAAGCAGTACATGAGGCGTTCAACATGCACAATAAACTACAGCAAAGATCTTCCTCTGGCTCAGGGAATCAAGTTTGAGTGAGGTTTCGGGTTTAAACATGTTTAAGCGTCAGTGTGGAGCAAAAGAATAGCACTTAATGTGTCTAGGGAGCCAAGTGTTGCCTAATAAATGCAAGACTTCCTTTTGTTGTTGCTCTTTTGAAAAGCTTTACAGATCATATCTATTTCTCTGGTAGTGAGTCTTAAATATTAATCTCAGAAATTTGGAAACTAGTTTTGTAGATGAGGTCAAATACTGTTCCCCTATGGTGTGTACTTTTCTTCATGAGGGTTTGGGTACAAGGTTACTGTAATAAAAACTTAACAATATAAATCTTACCACTGTTTCAGAAGAACAACCAGACTAGACATGTAGCAATTCTTAATGTGACAGTCAGTTAAGAGGCAGATTTTTTGACAATAGTTAATGTATTAACAGAAAGACACCTTAGCTTGCAAATCAAAGTCCCTGTAGTACAAACAGCATTTCACCACACTGTTTGAAAGAAATCATATTAAGGGCTCCAGGATCATAAAAAAACAAACAAATGCATGTTTATGGAAGGTGGCTGTTAAAGCTCCTGCTGAGGGTAACTTGACACTATCAGAAATTACTGAAGGTATTAAAAGGATTGTGTGTTGTGGCTGATTAGTGCAGTTGTTTGCATCTGAAGTGCCATTGAAGTCACAATGTGCTTGTCAGCCTGACTAGCAAATAATAAAGGTTCTCTGTCGATATGTGGACTTAGTCTGTGTTTTTTTCCCATATTCTCTACATACTCCATTGATTGCCACAAAAAGCATTAATAAGAGGGCACAACATTTTTGATCCTATGTGGATCGTCCTCAGGTGAGGAAGATCCAAGTTAGTGTATTCTACCTCGCACCTTCTGGAAAAGAAGGTAAATGTAGAATTTCTCTTGATAACCAACTTTCATACCTACAAATACCACCTAACCACCAAAGCTGGGATAGGGCTTATTCCACAAGCTTCAGTTTTAGGCAAACATACATAAAAATGTTGATAAAAATTAGTGTGTTTGTAATTTAAGTTCCAATTCATTTTTAGTACTGTATGTGAAAGTAACACCTCATATTCACCAAGAGTCCAAACTTCCCTGTGAAATCAACACAATTTTATCTGTCCCGTGCCAAATCACTAATTATCTTATTTCACGTTACATAATCAGTCAGAACCTTCTATATAGAGATAAACTGTACTGCAAGGCATGATCCATTATCACTAAATGTCTATAAACAATCAAAATTCACAATCAAATTATACAGCTGTAGATTGTATGGTCTGCAAACATTGCATGCTGGGAAAAGGATCAGCTCCCCTTAAAAATCTGTATTTGTTTAACAATTAGTTTATGACAACAGGATTAGGTCCATTTCTGTTTAAGATAAGGGGAAGTTGCCCCATGTAACGTTGCGGCATTGTTGTATGTTTGTAGGTGATTTGGTTTAACTTTTTATCTTTAAATATTGAAGAAATAAAGTCTGTCTCTTTAACGTCAATACTACTCCATCTCCCATCCTCCAGGCCCCCATATGCTCACCCTCCCACTCAGCACCTCTCTGCCTCATACTCCAGCTCTGCCTCTCTCCATTTAATGCAGCATCTACTCTCACAGCTGATAGGAAGAACTGAAACCAAAGAGCTGTGTGCGACTCGTAATCCATGCCATTTAGGACGTACGTCGACAACATCCATATCTTCTGCTTCTCATCTACACTGGAAAAAGGTAGAAAATAATTTTTCTAAATGTTGAGTTTTTGGTGTGAACTATCGTCTGCACACTGTTAGATGTTTCATGTGGATTCATTCATCTGTGATGCACTGCCTCAGCAAGAACTCTACATCTAGCGTAAATATTACATTACATTACTGCAGGTTTTGGCAAATACACAAAGAGCCTCCTCTATGCTGTTTAACGTTTGTATCGTGAAGCAAATGGAGTCACTTTCTTGCTGTGAAACCTACAGTAGAAGTTAAATTAAAATGGAGATGGGCATGAAACATTTGGAGTGGAATTGCCGGCAACTGTGGAATTCAGTTGAACCTGTCAAATCTGTGTATCCGACATCAATGAATGTGTTTGGTTTTCAAGCGATGACAAGGTAACCCCTTCATTGTTTCTTATGTTTTGAACCTACTCTGCATCATAAATAACTGTGGGCTTGTGATAATAAAATAATGATAATCTGGTGACATAAGTGTTGCAGCTGTGATGGGAGGTATTTGCAATGATGGCATTAGCACATAAGGGTTGTTCCTCACTTCCTTGTATGTTTTTTTCCCATACAAGACTTGTGTGATTCACTTCTTTGAAACTTCTTTGGACCATGTTTGTTCATGCTTTGTGTTGCTTGTTTACACCCCTGATTTACAGAAGTGTCTGGGATTCCCCTGGATTGAAACACTCTCACTTCTTCTCTTTGCACATTTCCTTTGCAGCCTCTTACTGAAACACAACTTCAAAACTTCAGACCCATTCATTGTGGTGTTAATTGACTCCACTTGCTTTAATTGAGAGCAGCTTCAAATGTTTGAATGTTTTGAAAGAAAATGTTTGGTGCAGATTATTATTTTTTTTTTACAAAAAAGGCATTAAAAAGCAGTTTTACTTCCCCCACCATATAAGCATTGCTGTATTTTTCTAATATGAAAAATGTTAGGTGGGCTAAAAATAGGTTAGGTAGATACTGACTACGACAATTCTAGTAATTACTGTGCAAACACTAATTTTGTCAATATTTTCCATGACTTGTTAAAGGTGAACACCTCTTCTAATGTGTGTGCTGTTTTGTCTTGTTCTGTTAAATTCGGCACTGACAGTACTTGGCTTTTGCCATCAGCAAACCTAAAAGCACACTTGGTGTCCTGCTTGTCAATAGTGTGACTCCAACACAACATGAGAGGCATTATCACAGAAATGATGAGGGCTCTTCAGCAAGCTGTCGCTGTGACCGTCTCTCATGGGCCAACAATAGCTCTGAGATTAGACAAGAACCTGACACAGAGACAGAGTAAACTGCTGGTAGTTAGGACGCAAACATGACCTGAAGTGATCACTTCTGAGAACTGCATCCATGTGGGTCCTTGTTACGTGACCATTAAAGCACCCACAGTGGATGGATGTACAGTAGCTGACTGAGTAAGATGCAGTGTAGGTAGTCACACGTTCTAATTTTAGCTCAGAAAAGAGATTATTTACTTTTGGGAAACGTGACTGAATACTGTATTTGTAATGTGTTCACACTTGGGGTAGAAAAGCACAGATCACTTTCACAAAAAAGGACTTCCTCTTAAACTGCATTGAAATGATGCAGAATAAAGCATCTGTTTTCCTCATCCCATAGAGTGACAGAGAGAGAGAGAGAAACCCCAGCAGGGCTCACATATTTTAAGTCACTTTTCACTTTTCAAAAGGGCCCTTTTTTCAATAATTCATTATGCATAGCAGCTCTGGCTCTCCCTGGTATTTCTCCTACCTTCTTGACGTCAGTTGCCATTTATGAGGGTTACCCTGGCAACGGCCAGCCTCCCCGGGAGATGTCTGGTGGATAAGACGGCCCTGATAAAGCCTTTTAAGGTTCTACTGTTGCTACACCTTTTAATTGCCTTTGATATAGTAGAAGTATCACATAGGGGTCATCAGGGCGCTTCACTACATGTGGGAAAAAAATGGGAATGTGTGAATAAAAATGGGCATCAAGAAGCTGCGTTAGATTGATGTCCTATTATCTCCACTTGATTTGATCACCCACGTACTGGGCTCATTTTGGAGCAGTCCCATGAAACTGAATTGGACAAAATAATTCTATTTTTGGCCCTCTTTTGCTCTACTCTTCTACTCCATTACACAAAAGACACATGTGCTATTCATTTTAAAAATGTAGAATTGTTGCAATTACATACTGTAAAAGAGAGGATGGCCAGTACTACACCCATAACAAAATTATGTTTTAAAATGGAAAGATCTGATATTCATGTATACCATTAAATCCTGAATTCCATTTGACATGCAAACTTGTTTATGAATCTTACTAATTAATTCATTCCAGCAGAGCCTTGTAATAATTTTGCATATACATAAAACATCACTTAGTAAATGGTAGGATTCACAAAACTGATCTTTACATTAGGAAGGGAATTTTTCTTCCCCTTCTTTAGCCCTAAATCCACCCTCATTCAAATGATTTAATTCAGTTATATATAGTAGCTACTGTTCTCTGGGCTTCGCGTCTCGCATGCTACCCATGCTGAATTTGCATGAATGCAAAAATGTCACAGTCAGTGGCAACAGTTGAGCTACTGTATGTGATACCTGTTCCTGGCTTCAGCGGCTATTTATAGACACAGCAACATGTATGTCTTTCCCTTTTTTCAGACACAAGGCTATTGATGTGCTATTTTTACAGTGTCAATTTGCTCCCTCCCTCCCTCCCACTCTTTTTGTTGCCAAGCAATGGGCCAAGGGACCTGATTGGCCGAGGATGTGCTTTTGGACACCCTGACTCTGATTCTCAGATAGCTAATAAACTCAGTCATGTTGCTCACAAGAGGCCAGAGCACTAACTCTTTCCTACACAATTTTGTTAAAATACATAAACCACAATATAATCAAACCACAAACTGTAGTTGCGTTGGATTTGCATGATTAATATCTACCTTGAGCAATCAATAACACATTTGTTGAGCAACATCATACCTGACACAACAAAAAGCTTTGGCTGACCCACAATGATGTCACGTAAAACAAGCAATGGCAAAACCTGTTAGCGTGTCATCACGTAGACAATTTAACAAAAACAGGCAAGCATCAAAATGTCATGTTTACTCTGAGAATGTATAGATATAGGGGCAGTTTTGTGGTTGTGATGTGTCAACCATTTAAATCTTAAGTCAGTCGTATGGACTGTATGCCGTGATTACAACTGTTATAGTGAAATTAGTGAAATCTAAAACTGTAGTTCTCTGGGGGGGGACAGAAAGACAGAAACGGCAGCACCAAAACTTTAATCCTAACTGCACTATGACAAACCATGAATAACATATGTCTCTGTCATGTTAATCCTAATCCTCAAAATGCGTTTAGGTGGAAATTGGTTTGACACACCTAAACTACTGCTGTGTGTGTGTGAATTCAATTAGACTTAATCTGACCCCATGCCACTCCGAAAGGAAACTAAGGGCTGGGTAACTTTCATCTTTCCTCCATTGATTATGGCTCATGCAGAGATATGGAAAAGCCTTTCCCACTGCTCCCTTTCATTGGTCCCATTAAAAATTCAACTTGTCCTAATGGGGAGAGATCCTGTTCAATGAGCCAACCATGCTGTGTTGGTGTGAGACTTGGCACAGCTGTGGCACAATCCAAACCTTTTAAAACTGGCAGGTTGGATTTTAGGTAAAATGAATAGAGTTATCTTATTTATCTTTAATATTGTATATTTTTGTCACAGTATATTATTTAATTTAGAAATGACTACACATTTCATTAAAAATGACTTGGTTAAATTATTTATTACAAGCACCTTATGTCTCATTTCTTGATTTTCTAACCTGCTCTACTTTTTGCTTTTCATACAAAATGAGCTCTTACACATTCACCGCAGCATTATGGTCCATACATAAATGTACTGAATTTCTGAACACTCATATGTCCATATGAGTGGACAATTATAATATGTACAATTATAATTTGTGTTACTTCTGTTTTTGTACAGTGTGGCTGACGAATGACACAGTATAATCATTATTGAGTATTCAATACATATTGTGTCAATATTTGCAGTTATCTTGAAAATGAAGGTGTCTGGGTCTTTATAATGATTAAAAATACAATTTGAAGCAACTGTGATTAACAATTATTTGGTTTAGGACATAATTCCAAAGATGTTTCTGTGTGTTGCTAAATGAATATTCCCTTCCATAGTCCAATTTATGATGTATTGGCATTTTCACTGCTGAACACCAATAAATTGTTCTGATAACAAAATGTCTATATAATGTGACAAAGAAAATAATACTCCATATGTCTTGATGAGATTATTCCTTAATCTGTGTATGACTTTATTTATATCAGTGCCTTATTTAGATTATTGCAATTTAACTGACTGATATTATGGCATTGCTCTAAACCATTGTACACCAACAAAAGTGAATTAACAATATCACTCAGCAGCAGAGCACTGTATCTCATTGCGCTACATCCCATTATTCTTTATTTGTACAGCTCTAGGTTAATAAACCTTTACCACACCTCAGTTAAACCCAGGTCTGGCCATAAAGGCATACAAATAAAGACTGAATTGGAAATACGCTAAATTCTAGAGCTGTCCTTTCCTCACATGTAGTTGTAATGCTTTTCTGGTTCATTTTAAAGAGTTTTAGCGTTTGAACAACCAAAGCAGTGGTTCGTTTTATCAAAATGTAGCTTTTCATATAGATTTGTCTTGCATTTGAATCACTACAACAATCTGGGGCTACTCCAGTCGAACATTTGTTTCCTCAATCCCATTCGGTTCCTTTTTGTTGATGGGGCTGACGGACTATACCATTCTGACAGTAGGGTCAACAACCAAATTTACAAATGTTTCCAAGCCAGGTACATGTTATTAATTTGTGCTTTGGAATAATATTGCTTTGGAAAAATATAGATTTTTGAATAAAAAAAAGAATAGATACACCTTTTACAATTGGTTAGAAAACACAGCTGATCGTTCTACCCACCACCGCTCACCCCTCCGCGTAGGCTGTTGCCATGTTCCCACTTTCATGGGTGTGGTGATTAGCCTGGTTGGTGAAAATTTTAGTCAAATCCTACCGGAGTTTGCGATCGTTTCTAGCCCACTAAACTGAGTAGTTTGACTTATAATTAACACAACTTCCTTTGGGGTTTGTCTCACAGCTGGAACCATGGTTGTCGTGTGAAAACGGACCGGTGTGAGTCGGGATTGTATGCACGGACAGAGTAAAAAAAAGAAGCCTGTTTCAGGTAAGAACGGTGTAGTCTTGTCTTGATATTTTTGTGACTTTAAGGCAGTTTTTTTTTTGTTTTAATCTGTTATAATAAGGTTTTCTTTTTGGGGAGAATTTTGCTGAGGTTTAGACGCATTAATGTCAGTTATGTGGTGTGATTCCCGGTGCTGTGAGCAGCAGAGTAGCTGTTGACATAACTGTTCACAGCCTCAGTGCTGTGCTTTTTTTTCTCCCTCAAACGCGGCCTTTCACTTGCTGTCAAACCAATCTCAAACAGAAACACAAAGGCTAAAAACATCCACCACCATAAACATATTCATCTCTACAGCATTTTCTCTTCTTTAACTGCGCCTACAGTATCCTGTGCTGTCCCCCTCCTTTTCCCATTAAATATACATAACAGTCCGCCCTCAGCCGAGCAGCAACTGGTTGCGTGACAGTTCATCCTGCGATTTGTTGCATTTGAGATTTTGACAATACCGATATGTTTGTTTTATGTTTGGATGAAAATGTTCAAGTGCACTTTAAAAGTGTGTGTATATGTAATAATAGGTTGATTAATTGAATAAATAATGGTAAAATAGGCACAACTAATTGCTTGGGCAGATGAATTAGTCTACCTCTAATTAATACCACGAATACACACAAGTAGAAGTACAGTCTTGTTGTAGGACCGTATTTAAGATCCTTGTTTTTCACTTCAAAATGAAACAAATATATACGTAAACTGAAGTAATATGAAGTGAGTGCCGATCCAAAAATAATCAGTAAAATAATCACTATTCAGAGAATAGAAGACACTCTCAAGCACTCTTAAACACGTTAAGAAATAGATGAATACACACCAGCTGTGTTTTTGTCACTACCAGTATCTCTATATATTAGTATTAGTATCACTGTATCAATATAACCCTTAACTGATTTTAGGTTTCAATCTATTTGTGATGATTTTGGTCATAACAAAGGGAAATATTTCTATATTGGGCATTCCTAACAAACTACATCACTGTAAAATATGATCTGGATGTATGTGTATTTGCCATAGTGTGATATACACAGTTATTTGGTACATCTGTTGCCAATAACCAATGCAGTACTAGTAACTCCTCACTTTGTGACATTTTTATGTTCACGTTTTGTTTGTTTTCGACATAAACAAAAAGTTTGACGTGAAATGTGTGATCAGAGTAGGCTATACATTTTAATCGGATGTCAGTTTAATGTGAAATTGCTTTTCCCTCCGTTTGTAATTCTCAACACATTAAGGATGTGATTTGAACATGTGTTAACTGAACCAAGAGAAGTTATGTAGCTCTGCACTTTTCTGCAATCTCACCAGGTATTTCCTCCATTCTCTGGATGTTTGGTGTAGTCAGTGGGTTACCTGAACATGTTTACATGTGGTGGAACAGCTCCTCCTCATCAAGTTTTCACTTTGACTCATCTCCTGGCATTGCATTTTAAATACAGTTTCTATAATTTACAAATCACACACACACCAGGTGTATTTTTCATTTTCAGTCATGTTAAACAAAATTCAAACCTTACAGTCTCTTGAATATAGGCAGCTTTGACATATTTATGATATGGCTAATTGGCAGTAAAGTCTTCAGAAAATGCATCTATTTTCTGTTTTATTTAGTGAAATGAGAGTAAAATACTCTGACACTGATATTTCTATATTTATAACATAAAATTCTGATTATATGAGCAATCAGTATAACACTGGTTATAATACATTAATACATAATTACAATAAGCATTCACAGTAGGCCATGTTACAAAAATGTGCTCAGACCTTTTTATAATTCATATACATCCTGACCATTCCATGTTGTTTGGCCCCTGTGGCTCTGGGTGCAGCTGCATTGCCTATAACTCCTGCTGCTTTGCTCACAAGTGTTAGTTTGTGATTGAAGCAGATGTGACAGACTTCCACTGAATGTGACCCAGAGCTATCAGGAGTCACTCGCTATGTTGACATGTGCAAAATTTCTAAAAGATCTGTACTGATTGTAATTTACAATTCCATCATTTACATTGATATCCTTTCATCAGAAAATGTGGAGGAATAGCTCAGCTGAACACCACCACCCTTTGCAGTCTAAAACTGAGTTTCAGAAATGACAGCAAATTTCACTTTTGCATTAAACCCATGACTACACAGTTAATAAACAAACTGGACACAAGAGCAATGGGCAGCATGCATTTACGCTTTGGAGAAATGGGGGTCTAGTACCTGCTCAGGTGTTGATATTTTACAGTTACAAGCCCAATTCCCTTTCACTTGGCCACGGGCTGCCCACAAATACAATTTTTTTTTCTTACTGCAGTAAAAGATAAGTCAGTACCAGGCTGCACATATTTTTAATAATTGAGAAAAATACACATTTTACATTTTTTTGTGTTTTTTAGTGAGTGTATTGCATTAATTTGATTGTTTTTCTGTTGTATTGCAGTTAAATGTTATTGTTTTAACTTGAGGCTTTTTGTTTTTATAAGGGCGGTAACATGGTTATTACTGATCACATTCAATGATGAGTAAATTCAAATATTATGCTATTCTGATAGTTGCTACTGGTTGGTTTATTTCTCAGTAATGCAGCACAGGAGCAATTGAAGTTTCCCACAGTGAGTCTGAGACCCAGCTCTTGTGGTGTCAAGCAGCCCTATCTACTTTAGCTGGCAGCCACATACTAAACAATGGGCAGCTCCAGCACACAGCTCCACCTTTGTCACCCTTGATTGTGTGCCATGCTCAGGCTCTGTGTCACTCGCTGGCTGGCTGCACAAGCTGGAGGAAAGACACACTCACACAGGCACTGAGGTTGTATAAATTGTGGAAGGTAAACATTGAAACTATTTATCTGAAAACATTATTATTTGATGAGTATTGTATTTAATTACTGTATATTCTGTTTTTTCTCTTTTATTCCCTGATTTATTTTCAGTCATTAGTATTTTAGTCTATGGTGTTTCCTCATTGTTACTGAGATGATGCAGTTTCCTCAGTTCTGCTTTTTTTGGTTTATTTGCTTTATAATTTGTTAGGAGTTTGTGGGGGTGGGTTTGGTTTTTCCTTTAATGATGTGAAGAACTTTGAGGTTCAATTCTTGTATTGTGCCTGATCAAGCTATCAAGCTATCAATTTATCATTTGATTTCAGTAGTTGTACGTAGCGCTGCAACTAACGATTGTTTTCATAATCGATTAATCTGTCGATTATTTTCTCGATTAAAATATCCATAAAATATCGGAAAACCTTAAAAAATGTTGATCGTGTTGGTCAAACCTGGAAATGATGATGTTCTCAAATGTCTTTTTTCCACAAACCAAAATGATTAACTTAAGGATTTCTTTGTTATCCAGAGCAAAGAAATTAAGAAAATATTCACATTTAAGAAGCTAACAATCAGAAATGTTGTTTAAATCATGGAAAAAGCTTTGAACTGATTAATCGATTATCAAAATAGTTGTCGATTAATTTCGTAATTGATTAATTGCTTCAGCTCTAGTTGTACGGTGTACCATCATTGACGGAAAGCCCCGAAAGCATCTCAGCATCGCTCTCTACCGTACCTTTACCTAATTTGTCCTATGTGCTGCAGATCACAATACAGGCCCCAGTCTAAACTCACTGAATAAAATGGATGTATGGTATTAATGGAGCTGTACAGCATCACAGGTGAGCTGACGCTGAGAGCCTCTCTTCAGTGAGGTTGCGTCATCCAGAGGCGAGTGACGTCACTGCTACGCAGCTGGGAGCATTGTAACACTCACTGTCTCTGATGTCTTGTTACTATCCAGAGCCTCCTTGGCTGAGGCATGAGTCCACAATGAACAGTCCAATGGATCCTGTCGTCTTGGATCTGAAGCACAAAAACAGGGAATTTTGTTAAAGTAATATTAAGACCTACATTTTTTGCATTACATTTAATTAATCATTGTATTATTTGTAACACCATCTTAAGCTTCTTGTTTTTGTCATATTTTACATATATTTTTGTTAATTTCATTGCTATATTTTGTAACTGCACAAGGCATTTAAATTGGGATTTGATCATCTCAGATAGCAGCTTCTTGTACAGGTTTACAAGGCAGTCACTTCTATAATTTACTTGGAAAATGTTCCTTGTCTGTGTGTGTTGAAGAATGCCCAGGCCACAATAGTTTTAAATCCTCCAAAAATAGTGAACATAAAGCACAAGCATCATGCACCTTACATTAACATGCTTTCCCAGGAAGAGGAAGGGCTGGACTCAGCCTGATTGTTGAATTATAGAAATGAAATGAAAATTGAATCTTGGAGGGTGAGACTTTCTGGGCAGTAGACTGTAAAACAGCCGGGAAATTAATGGGGGAAGGGTTCCAAACATTTCTGAGGAGAGTGTTTAAGTGCTGTGTGACCCACATTCATCCTCCCCAAGGTAAAGGTAGTAACACACACACACACACACACACACACAGACATTCATACACATAGTATAGATGCTGTATCTGAAGCTTAACCCAGACATACATTTAAATAAATGTTCATATAATACACTCACAGAAAAATACTGTAGGTACTCATTCTCTTTCTTGCGTAGCCAAAACTGGCCATATTGTCAAATAAACCAGTCAGAACTATGTGCATTACTCAACACACCAACACACACATACTGTATGTTCAGGATTCTTTGGACTGGGTAGAGCACACAGTGCGATGCAGCGACACAAAAGGCTGATTGAGTCGGGAAAGGTCAGAGCCTGGCTCAGATGCCCTTTTGAACTAGACTGGGGGTGTTTGAAGAGCCAGGCCTCGCTCCAGGCTCCACCCCAGCCCCACCCTTCCTCCCCCTATTTGTAGCACCCTCCTTTGGTCTGAACCCAACCCTAAACAGGATTCCTGTGTTTACCTGACTGAAGTGCCCCATCTTTCATTCTCACCCCACTTGTTGAACTAATCGTACTTTTGTCTCTCTGTTTTACAGGTGGTATCTGGTGAAGCGTGTGTGTGTGTGTGTGTGTGTGTGTGTGTGTGCGTGCGTGTGTGTGTGTGTGTGTGTTTGTGTGTGAGTGAGAGTGAGTGAGTGAGTGTGTGCAGGCACACGTGTAGGCACGTGTTTTTATCCAGGCCACTAAGTATTGGGAGCAGATTGTGACCTGAACACACCACAGAGTGACAATGAGCGAGCTAGAACAGTTGCGGCAGGAAGCTGAGCAGCTACGCAATCAGATTCGGGTATGGCAACATTGTGCATGTGTTTGTTTATGTTGATGTGTGTTGTACATGTCCATGTGTGTACTGTATGTCCATCACACGTCTGCCATTGTCTGCTCACTGCAAGCTGTGACTCACACAATTTCTAAAGAAACAGTGACGCACTTGGCATATAAGTTGTCGATCAGACTCCTCCAGTCTCGTGCAGAAATTGGATTCCAGGAATTGATCTATGTATGTCTGCTCCTTACTAATTCTCAGTTGCTGTGATTTGCAATATTTGATTCACATGTTCAAACACTATCTCGCATTTTTTTTTATTATTTTCTTAAGTTCTTAATTTTTTAATTGCCTTACATTGTGTATGTCTATACAGTAACTATTTATCAAGTTAAGTTATGTTGTGCCTTATATAATTAGAATATAGAATATATTTGTCTCTATTCAACATTTTTTCTGTTGCAGGATGCCAGGAAAGCCTGTAGTGACTCCACTCTGTCACAGGTAACCATACTCCCCTAACATGTACTTACTATTCACATGTGTTTTCTGTTGCTTTATTCAAGTTTGTTTGTTAAAATATTTGTTTAAAGCATTATAGGTGGACGTTCAAGACCATAAATGTCACTATGAATGACCTTAACTATGAACTATTACTATAACTATTGTGTATGATAAATTAAGGGTGCAGATGTTCACAAAATACTTCACAAAGAAATCCATGAGTCAAGTGTTGGCCTGTACTATAACTGTTATCTTATAGTCATGTGTATTGTTCATTGTTATTGAGCCTGTTTTGCCCAATCAGCATTCAGTAGTTTTAAGTGCATACAAGCTTTGAGAGTCACTGCTGATACATCTTCCTGTGTTTTGGCAGATCACAGCTGGTTTGGACTCAGTGGGCCGGATACAGATGCGGACACGACGCACTCTCAGGGGCCACCTGGCCAAGATCTATGCAATGCACTGGGGAAGCGACTCCAGGTAGTGTAATTATTCTACTTTGCTGCTTTTGGTTACAGTACATGCTCAGTTGTTGTCTAATTAGATTTATTTTTAATTTCGTACTGATCAAAGTTAATAATCTTTTTTTTAAAATTCATTTTCTCTCCCTAAGTTATTAGAATATTGCAAATATGGAAGATCATATTTTCCCCCCAATCCATTTTTTTTTTTTAGATTTCTGGCACACCGGGCCACCATGAGGACTGCTAACACTACAATATTTACTTGCTAGGGAGGGATAGGCAATAAAGTACCACAGGAGTGCAAACAGTCAAGAGTTTTCATTCTAATCAAACATGGACCCACTTTCAGGAGAGAGCTGGAATATAACTGTGAAATAATAGTCTGGTATGGGCTTCATCTCTGGTCTACAGAAAGTATTAAGATAACATCTTAATTTATCATTTATCATTTTTATAATTCACCTCTTTCACTCCAACCGGTCGAGGCAGATCACTGCATATCTTCGATTCTGGTTCTGACAGAAATTTCTTCCTGTTAAAAGGGAGTTTTTTTCACGCCACTGATGCCTAGTGCTTGCTGACTTTGTGCCTCGTTGGGTTTCTTTTTCTCTCTGATAATCAGGGTTTGGTCTTACATTCTAAAATCTCTTGAGATAAGAGATATGTTGTGATTTGAATTGCACTAATAGTTACACAAGAACCAATACAATGTAATACCAATGCAACTCGACTAGAATAAACACTGGAATAATCATTTTTGATTCATGGTATTGTTTCATTGATGTTTAATGTTTTCTTTCTCTGTGCTCAATATGTCTGTGTCACTCTTGATCTTTCTCTCTGTCTGTCTGTCTGTCTCTCAATGCAATGCACTGTGGCAGTGACGGCAGTCCCAGGTGTGGGGCTATACTACTACCAGTACCACCACCACCACCACCACCACTGCTACTATTACTATTCTACTAATATGACTAATATCACCATAAATGACTGTCACGACTGCCACCTCCACTACTACTGTACATCTGTCTAAGTGCTAAGCACTATTTTACACTCTCACCGTGAGCACAGTGATGTTATTCGCTCTGCACAGAGACAGACAGCCACCTCAGCTAATATATAATATTTTGTTAAAGATGCAGTTTGAAAGATGTACCCAAAACTGATGAGTCCAACCTATCCCATGTGCCCTGATTGGACAGCAACTGTGCGCATACATTGATTTCTCATTGAATAAAAAACCACAAACTGCCTTTTTAACTCACAGTTGTAACTTATTAACTTAACTTATTATGCATGCGGTTCACTAAACATAAAGGGAAAAAGATTTCAGTGGTTCAGTGTGTAACATTTAGGAGGGCTTAATGTCAGAAATGGATTATTCTACACATAACTATCTTTATATAAGTGTAAAATAAAAATAAAAGCAATTTTGTTCCTGTAGTCCTAGTATAAGCCTTTTATATATACTGAAGGTATATATCATTCTGCCATCTTTAGCTAACCTGTTTCTGCAGCAGCCTGCATTTTGAAGCAGGAGCTGACCATGCAAATAATAACAGCTTCGGCCACATAAAACTGGTGCCTTAACTAACAAAGTTTAAAGGAAATAGTGAAAGTGGTAAAAGAGTGTTTACATCCTTTCTGGCATGCGAAGGCCACCATAGCTCCCTGATACGCTGGGGAAGGGAAGAGTGGGTGAAGGAGTCCTCAGTTTGTTGCAATCTGCAGTCTCACCACTCGGTGTCACTAATTCTCACTAATTCTTACACACTGGACCTTTTTAGGTATTCGTTAGATAACAAGGTTAATGTTATAGTTCCACACTTCTGTCCATTCTAAGCAAAATTAGTAAAAACTAAAACCTTCATTTGACTTTCAAAGCTTAACACCATTTTACTAGTAGACTAAACTTAATTGTTCATACTGTTTACTTCAGATTCCAAATTAATTTCTCAAGTGTATGTGTGTGTTGGTTTGGACATGTGTACATGTGTTTGTTCCTACCACCCTCTGGGTGACCCTGCAGAGTTTATTTTGTATACAGCCTCTGACATTTGAGTTAGATGCCTCTCCTCTTGATCGTGGCATAGCACCGTCAAACCACTTCCGGTGTCTGGAGAGATAAAAACACAGCCAGGATAAGAGGGAAGGGCTCCAGCTGTTTGTGCATCTGCATATGTTCATCCTCTCTTTTGTTTCCTACTTTGTCTTCTTCTGTCTTTTCCTTCCTTCCTGTCCCACGTCAGCTTGTTACCAGCGCTTACTAATCTCCTGAGGCCTCCAGCCCCGTCTTGACAGCAGGGCCTGTGTAATGAATATTGCATAGTGTAGGACATAAAAGTGACTTCCCTGCATGAGGAGACTTCTACCAGTAGGTGGAGGAAGAAGGAGAATGGAGGGAAACCTCTGGGGGAGATGAGTAGGGGGCTTTCACAGAGACAGAGATCCTTGTTTGTTCAGATTGTATAGTGCAGTTTGTAAGATGGCTGACTCTCATTGCTTGAACTGGACCAGTTGCATGGACCTTAGATTATGTGTATTTTCAGTGTATGAACTGACTTTAAAGCTGCCCTTATTTGTTTGTAGGTGTCTTGTGAGTGCCTCGCAAGATGGAAAGCTAATCATCTGGGACAGCTACACAACAAATAAGGTGAGAAAACAAATAATCCGTAGCAGAATGTATATTATTTACAGATATATTTAAATCCACCTGAAATATATCACAAGCAGAAGATAAGTCTTGTTTTCGGACATCAACAGTGTGTTGACCCTGCTATTTTTCTGCTACTTTCTGGATCTCATGAACACAGTACAGTTGTATATTATGACCAAAAAAGCAACATTTTCTGAAAAATACAACTATTTAACTTCTGTCATAATTACTATCTTAGTGTTTTTAAGTTCAGGAAATTTTGTTGATTAATGACCTTAAAGTACCTCACAAGATTTTGGACTGGAACTCATTTAGTGACCATAACTTCAGAACCTTACATTAGCCTTAAAACTCAACATTATTCCTTCAATGTATTTAAGAAGGTTGTGACTTTGTCTCTCCCTGTTCTCAGATGCATGCCATCCCACTCCGCTCCTCCTGGGTAATGACGTGCGCTTACGCCCCCTCTGGGAACTATGTGGCCTGTGGAGGTCTGGACAACATCTGCTCCATATACAGCCTGAAGACCCGGGAAGGCAATGTACGCGTGACCCGGGAGCTACCTGGGCACACAGGTAAGACACAGGACCAACCTGTGTCAGTTACTGTACATTTGAATGTATTTTTTTCCCAAGATTGACTGTTCTCTAATACATGTTAAATAATTGTTAAAATACAAAAATTATGCTCCACATAAACACAGAAAAACTTCTGTATTATTTAATTGCTGTGACTTTATAATGTTTATCTCACGACAACCTGCATACAGCCTTCTATCATGTTCAGTGTCTGATTGTACCTGTGACCCACATTTTTCTTTCTGTAGTTTTCAATTGCTGACGGTGCATTTAAATTAACTGATTAAGTTAACAAATCAGACAGTGGGAAACAAAACACTAACGTGTTAGTTTCCACTGCTCTGCTTCTGTCTGATGAGGAACCATTGTCTATCCGCAGGTTATTTGTCCTGCTGTCGTTTCTTGGATGACAACCAGATACTGACCAGCTCTGGTGACACCACCTGGTGAGTTGTTGGCATTGTTGTCCTCTGCCTATAACTCAAAGAGTAGATTAGATTAGACTTTAGCCATTCACACAATTAAAAACAATTATTAATATTCTTCTTTCCCTACTGCATTTCAAACAGAATATGCTCCTCTGCATCAGGGTCCTGGACATGTCAATTTTTTTAAAACCCACACCCGCCCATACCCGTCAAGCACCGTAATGGAGCTGACCTGTTAACAATTATTATGTCTAATGCAGTGTTTCCCAAACCTGGTCCTCATGTGGAACACTGGCCTTCATGTTGTAGACGCTGCCCTGGTCCAACACACCTGATTCAAATGGCCAGCTCATCATCAAGCTCTGCAGAAGCCTGATAACAAGTCGTTCATCTGAATCAGGTGTGAGCAGGGCAACATCTATAACATGCTCCCTGAGAGTTCCCTGAGGACCACTGGTCATATGCAACACCGCACCCGCCCCTACCTGTTAATAAAAGCCCCACAAACTGACCTGTAACTGTGATTAAGATCACACAGACTCTCATACTGACATGCTTCGTTTTTGCTCTCACATTTACAATGCAAATTTCAATTAACCATGGCCGACAATAAAAAAAACACAAAATGCAAAAAAACTAAACGAAACACCCCATATGCACTCACAAAATATAATAAAGCCTCTAAGACCCATGGTTCTCAACTATGGTACATGTACCACCAGTACTGGAAGTTGTAATGTTGTGAAGTTAGCTGTTGCTATTTGCTTGACTTGACTCCTAAATAATTACAGAAATCTATCATCACACGTGAACCCGATTTTCTCTAAACATGTTCTCTGTTTACGTCTGGAGACTTGTGTTATTCTTTGCAAGTAGGTGGATTAGGTGACATGTGCATATAGTATATTAGTGAATGACACCTATTGCCTGTAATATAGACAACTCTCCCGTGCTGTGTACGTCCCTGCTGTCCCTTTATTATAGTGAATGCTTTCATTATTCATTCCTAATTCGAGCTTCTTCCCTGCAGTGCATTGTGGGACATAGAGACAGGCCAGCAGGCCACCACCTTTGCTGGCCACACAGGAGATGTGATGAGTTTGTCTCTAAGCCCTGATTACAAGACCTTCGTGTCAGGAGCCTGTGACGCCACCTCCAAGCTGTGGGACATCCGTGATGGCATGTGCAGGCAATCCTTCACTGGCCATGTGTCCGACATCAACGCTGTCACTGTGAGTACTCGACCTGCAGTCACAGACACACTGCGGGAAGGTGGAGTATAAAAAAGTTATTATGGGTGCTGATTTAAAATGACTCAGTTCTGTTTGATCAAAAGTCAGGAAAAGTACTACAAACTAAACAACATGCACCAGCTAAGTTGCACACACTTGTATTCTCTCTGGATGATTTGTAAGTCTCTGGGAAGAATAAGAATTGTCTTTAAAGAAAATGAACCCCTTTCAGAACAAACCCTCTCTTACAAATAACTACACTTTGCTTCTGCTTGATTTAAGTTTTGTTTTTTTTTCTTCTGCAGTTTTTCCCCAACGGGAATGCCTTTGGCACAGGCTCAGATGACGCCACCTGCAGGCTGTTTGACCTGCGCGCTGACCAGGAGCTGATGATGTACAGCCACGACAACATTATCTGTGGCATCACTTCTGTGGCTTTCTCCAAGAGTGGTCGCCTGCTCCTGGCCGGCTATGACGACTTCAACTGCAACGTCTGGGACACTCTGAAAGGAGAGCGTGCAGGTGAGTGATGTCTGCTTGGACAGATAAATAGATTCAGTATTTTCTGTTTTCAAGAACATTTGGGGTTCAGGTTATCATTTAAAATATTATCGCAGGTTAGGACACTTTGAGGAAATATTCAAGTTGTGTTATTAAAGCTGCAGTGCACTACCGTTGGAGATTTTTGTTATTACTGTGCCTCTGTTTACGTTCCGTGAACATGAATTAAGTAACATTTGTTTGCTGCATACGCATCTGAAAACAGGCTCTGTCAAACAATGTTATTGTGTGCTAATTGTGTGTATCCAGCGGCAACAAATGGGTTTTATAACAGTACAATTCACTTCTGAAACTTTTTGTGGGCTCTTAGTGTTTTCAGTCACACTCCAACCTGTTTTCAGCCATCTCAGTTTACTGGGTTAATGTTGCGTTATCTTGATATAAAATGAATCACTTCCTGTGTGCAGCCAGGTGACATCAGATCTGACACAACGTCACTATATTGAGAAATGGAGTTGTGTGAACTTGTTTAGCAATGGCTTTGAAAGTAACAGATATTCATTTACATGTTAAAGTTATGCTCTAAAGTTAAACTACTACCGGTGTTCACACCAAGTGTTGTTGAAATTGCATTTCAGCTCACCATGGTATGGTCTGAAGCAGTAAACCCTGGCTTGACAACTCAACTCACAAATAATTGTGTAACATACTGACTTGAACTGAACTGCACAGCTGTGTGGAAACAGGGCTTAAATGAGAGGTTTAACACGTGGAAGTTTAACATAAAGATCATTCTTTCCTTGACCTCCAGGTGTGCTAGCAGGTCACGACAACAGAGTCAGCTGTTTAGGAGTGACAGAAGACGGCATGGCTGTGGCCACGGGCTCCTGGGACAGTTTCCTCCGGATTTGGAACTAAAACAAACCACCTCCCTATCATACTCGATCACTGCCTGCCAAACTCCTCCCTGCAAACATACCCAACCCATCCCGACTCATCTGCTGGGCTGGAGCTGAGGGGTGCACACTGTGTCAGCCAAAATCCTCTTAATTCACCCCCAGTTCTCCTCTCCTCTGCCCATCTGTGAGAAAGTATTGACTCTTTCTACCTTTATAAGTGTTTTGTTTTGTTTTTTTTGTCCATGCAGCGACGCACAGCAACAAAACTTAAGAACTTTAATTAAAGTTGTCCAATCAAACTAAATTTTATGAAAAACTGAAGGAAGAAATAGATCTGTTACCATGACCAACAACAAATGAGATGACCATCAGTATGTCAGTATGTAATGTGTGTATATATAAAGACAGTATATATGTACAGCATTATGTGTGTATATATGCATCATATATGCATATATAATCTGTATGTATATGTTTTTGTAGTTTTATTTCCCACCCTTTTAGTTTTTTTTTATATATATATATACATTTTTTTGGGGGGGTTATGTTTTTTTTCAAATGTACATATTCCCATTCCTACACAACAAAAGGCCAGAAACGTGAATTTTGTCCCGTGTGAGTATCAGACAAGTTACATTTAGCAACGGATCATTATTGAACTTAAATCCAACGACAAAAGAAGCATATGGCAAGTAAAAGAAACAATTAAAAACAACTATGATTTGGCTTTTCTAAACTTTGCTTTTTTCATTTATATAAGTGTATTATGGTAAAGGGAAGTGGGAATAATTCTAAATGTTGCTTTCATGTGAGTGATGACTGGCATATTGTTTCCTATTCTTTTTTAACAACATGGCCCCTCGCATTTTGAAAAGTAGTTGTCACACTTAAGAGTGAGAGAGAGGATGTAAAACCAACAAGCTGTTTTCTCAAGGTTGTTTTGGTTTCAGCTTTAGCTTCAAAGTAGTTCCTGCTTCAGCCTTGACTCAAGTTGATCGTGATCTTATTGATATTGGACATTGAATATCTGAGGACCACGGCTGTTTCATGCAAGTAGCTGTGAGTAAAGAATTACATCCCTGTTATTCTCCCTAAACGTTCTCTGCATCTAAGCAGCCCTCCAATTTCATCTGGCCTGCAGAATCTACACGTTTCTCTAAAGTTCAGATGTGCTTCTCAAGTTCCCCATATAAATGATACTGGTGGAGAGAACGGCATCATGCAGAGAAAGACGTATTCTTCCTTGAGCCAAAGCTGTTTTTTACCTGTGAGCCTGTGACAGTAAGGCCTGTGAGGACAAATATAAGAGTGGTCATTTGTTATGGGAGGAAATGAAAGGACCATAAAGGACAGCGTTGACTCGGTCCACAGCTTTTGAGGACTAGAGAAAAGAAGACGAGAAGGAGATGTATGTGTCAGAGCTCACTCTTGTTTTTTATTTTCTTTCTGATTTACTTAATGAAGGATCAGCGAGTCCTTTTTGTTGTCAACACGGTGAGATCTGCGTGACTGCATGGAACTGGTGTCATGTTAGCCACTCCCAAATCACATCAGTGCCACCACATGCCTGTAAAAAAAAGGAAACAAACAAAAATAGATAAGTGTTAATCACACTCAATAGTTCACTTGACAGAAATAGCTAGACGTGCACTCGCGAACACTAGTTCAAATGTAAGTTGGTATTTCTGGCTTTAAGTATTTTCTCACAGGCATCTTTCAGTATTTTAGTTATTCTAAATGTGTGTGAGTTGGACCTATCCATCAGCTGTCTCAGGTGCCTACCTTTTTAAATATAAACATTTGACCAACATTCTTTGGATAAAGAACGGTTCATGCTCTTTCAAGATGTGGCACTTTTGTGTCTCCATTCTGCCTTACAATGCCATACATAACAAGAAGTTAATACTAGCATGGACAACAGTAATGTACTCCTGCTGCTATTCCTTTTTACACGCTGATCAATAAGAATGATTGCTGTTTTCTTTCCTTTACGCCATAGAGGCACATTCTGATACTAGTGAACACTAAAAAGCATGCTTACAGTAAACCACCATGGCCACATGCAGCTCCATACTGCTCCTTATAGCAAGTGTTTTACATCACTTTTTATACAATTCTGTTTTCTACTACTACCATACAGTTTGTAGTATTTATTAAGGTTCAATCAGCTGTCAGTGAAACCCCTGTCTGGCATAACATGATTTCTTGTGATTTTAGAAGGTTTTAGCTGCTTCTACTTTGCTTCGCATTAAAGACTCCATTTTGAGAGAATTCAAAATAACAGGTTTTGTTTTTTAGCCTGAGAGTATATTTGAGATGTGTAGGGTGAGATGTGAATTACATATCCTAATTGAGGTGTATGTGTGTGTGTGTGTGTGTGTGTGTATGTTGGGGAAGAGGAGGGAAGACTAGGGTAGGTAGGGGGTTGATTTGCTATGTGGATAACATATAGATCTAAGTGTTACTTCCTCATTTGTGCCAATGTTATCCACAGACCCTGAGCTGTGAACTAGTCATTGTGACAAAAAGAAAAAAAAAAAACAGAAAACATGTTAGCTCACTTTACACAAGTGCCAGCCTTCTCCATGTCTATCATTCAAGATCATGTGTGTGTTTATACACAGTCTGTCTGTCATACAGGTAAACTGCTTATGTCCCAACATGTTTTTCTACCCCAAATGTTATTGAGCTTATCACACTCACGTTTCCATTTTAAGACACTGGATATCAGATGTTCATGTGTCCCTAGATCTAGTGACACAGTGACAGACTAACAGTTTCTATTTAAAGGAATAGTTTGACATTTTGGGAGCTGTTCACTTTCTGGCTGTTGGGTGATTCCCATACCAATGTTGTGTTAAAACTGTTGGATACTAAGCTTCCATGATTGAGGTCTTCATTTGTTTTCATTCGTTTTTTGAGATGTATGTTTTTTGGCCCATATTTTTGTTTATATGAAAAACAAGTAAAAGCCATGTGGTGCTACAGTGGCTATCATTGTTGCCTCACAGCAAGAACATCACTGATTAGGATTCAGGTTCGACTGAGGGCCTCTCTGTTGTTTTGACATGTTCTCATGTGCGTGTGGTTTCTCTCTGGGTACTTAAAAACATGCAGACATTAATTGGAAACTCTAAACTGACCATGGGTGTGAGAGTGTCTCTGTATCTTTGCCCTGTGATGGACTGGCAATCTGTCCAGAGCCCGCTTTTGCCCCCCACTACCCTCATGTGGAGAATAAAGTGGTAGAGAGTGAATGAATGAATGAAAACCAAGTACTCTGTCACAGTTAGCGCTTTCTGTAGCGTACCCATGAGAGAACCATCACATGATTACTTTGGTATTGTACAAAACATATTAAAAGGTCTAGTGTGTAAGAAATGGAGGACTCCCACACTCACTCCCTCAGCAAAGAAATGTTGTGGCCTTCTGCTGTAGAAACCTGGAGGTGCAAGATGGTGGCCCTTGCCCTAAGTATTCATAAAATTGCCCAGGCGATTCTAAGGCTAAACCCCCCGAATTATTTTAAAGTGAGTTATAGTTGGTGTCTGCCAATAAACCCTCCTAAACTTACACAGTGGATCTTTAATGGAGGGGAATTATTGGGAACTTGACTGTGCTGCCACTCCTGTATTAATATGTAAATATGTTTAAAAAAACTAAATTAAAGAGGAAAAAACAACAAGCAGCAGCCTTGTCTTAGCTAGGAACTCCAGTTGGTTGCCTGGAAACTGGACCAGAACATACAGTTCTCCAGCTTCTTTTTCAGTATTGAACAGACATACTAGCTACATTTGCCATTAATTAGTTTACAGGCATTTTATCAGCAGTTTTTGTTTGTACTTACAAAAAGTTAATCTATAGCTGTTTGTTTCGTTTTCTGACTTTGTGCTAAGCTAAGCTAAGCTAAACTAAGCTAAGCTAGTCTGCAGTAAGTATGGTCGACAGAGACAAAAGTCACCTGAAATTTCATCTCCACCAGAAAGTGAATCATTTATTTCCCTTTCTCAAACCATCTCAACCCATCTTCACTTATTCTGTCATTATATTCTGTGTGAACTTTTAAAAACATAAGCACCATAGTCCTTACCAGGTAAAAACGTGATATTCAGCAGGCGGCCATTTCCTCACAGTGTGTGTAATTCAGCAGTATTAGCAGCTGGAACCTGGAATAGCAAGTTAACACTTTGTGCCTGTGCAGTTCACTCATAAACAGAGGTGCTTTGCTTCGTTCATTAGCACAATCGTCTTGTATTTACTCCCACCCCCCTCCCAATGGTTCAGTCCCATTACTTGTCACCTGCTTGTCTGTCAACACCTGATGCTTTAAGGTCTGAAGTGTCAGGACTTTATTTTAATCCTTGAGTTAACATCTAACTTTAAAGATTAAATGGAAAACCTGTGCAGCATAGTCAGGCAGTGATTGATGATGATGACGATACACTTCATGATCTTAACTGAATTTACAAAAAAAAAAATCACGCACTAAAGGGGAGGGGGGATCGTCACCATTTGAATTGGTTGTATCACACATAACCACCACCACCACAACATCCTCACAAATATAATGCACTGCCCTTTGACTCTACAACCTACTGTTCTGACATTTTCATTTTTTATTTTTGGTTTTATTTATTGTTATATGTAAGCCAGTAAAGACCAGGGACTCGGTGCCATGATAATTCTCTTACAGTGCTATCGTGTGAAATTATAATCACTTGTTATGGAATAATTTTTATAGTCTTTTTCACACCAGACCTTTTTTTTGTATTTGTACAGTGGCTTGGTTATACTGATATGTTGCCATGAGTTATTGTAACCAATAAAAAAAAAGCTTTTAACCAAGAGTACAAACTCTGGCTGATTTTCTTGTGTAGGTCCATAGTTGCAAATGTTTACATAAAGGGTTTATTTTTTTGTACTGCAATACAACCCCATATGCTCTACTATACCTTCTTAAGGGGAGAGGACAGTAGAAAAGTTTCACTCAGTAAATTAGTTATACCAGGTATTTGGCCAAGCAAGTTAACCCTTTAATTTACTACCCTTTTAAGTCATTAAGGACAAAAATGTCCAACAACAAAACTGCTATTAAAACTTCAGTTTAATATTCTTTTCTGCTTTTTTCTGCATACATCTCTTAAAGAACTTCAGTCTTGCTCAAACCTACAAACATTCAATCATTTTGAGGATTTTTACCCTTTAAATTCCAGTTTGTTTACTTGACGTCATTGTTATTTTTAAAAAAAACGAAACAAATTTGTAGTGTTATAACAAATGTTGAGTGGAAAATATTCACACATCTGTTGTCTCGTATAAGAACTGTTGCTCTAAAGAAAGATTAAGATAAAGAAAAAATACATATTACATGTTTAGAAAAATCAGTTCTAAAAAATCAGTTGCTTGCTAGCCAATTTTATTTTTTTAGTTTTATTAACTTGGATGAGTGGGAAATAAAACTGGGAAAAATTATTAAAGCAGTAATACACTCCTACAACATAGTTATTGTGTCTCCATACAGCTCTTTGCTTGTAGGTTGCTATGCCAACATGGCCATATTTAAATGTCCTCTAGGTGGTGCTGGTTGGCAGGTGCAGCAATATCAGTTAACAACCATGCAGCTCCCCCAATTATGTTAACTGTTTACCGCATCTATGATTTGTTCTTTTTTGTTTTGTTTTGTTTGTCATCTTAAAACTCCCAAAGTTCCTTTAACATTTTTTTTTCTTTAAAAATGTCTAACTTCACAAAACATTTTTTTATATTGTGGCAGATTTAATACAGCCAGACAAACGTGGATATACTTCATCAAACATTCAAGGAAAAAAAAACTTTTGTAACTTGTGTAATCACTGCTACAAGTTAAAGGATGTCAACAAAGTAGGATATTAAAAAAATGAAGAGTTTTTCCAAAGTCTTTATTTGTACAGTTTACGATGGTAGAAAATAGAACACAAACCTTCTGCATTTTGAAGACATGCTTTACCAGGTAAGAAAAGTGTTTCCCTTTTTATTATTAAATATATTTATTTTGTTGTTGCTACAATACAGTAGGTAATGTGGCTGAACAGATGCACTGTACAATCATACAGACAAAGTTAATTTGCTTCACAAAAGTCTCAAAAAAAAAAAGGCATAGTCACAGTTCGAAGCATGTTAGTGTCAAAATATAACACCTGATAGGTAGTTTCACACCAGTCGAGATTCTGTCCCGTCCTGGTGGAGTGTCATTGTTCTCCAAGAATCCACAATTTTATTACAGACAGGTTAGTTTTACAGTTTTTTTCTACCACTGTCTCTTAAGCACCTGGCAGCAGAGGACACAAAAATACTGTCATGTCTGGGCCTTCAAATTTCTCTGTCCATTAAGAGACAAACACTAGATTCTCATAATGTATTTACTACTTCAATTATCGATTCATTTTGAATAGAAGATGTGACCAAAAAAAAGTTATATACACATTAAAATGTACAAAAAGGACAAAATCTTTCAAAGATTTTGAAGATTTTCAAAAGCCAAATTAAATCTGGCATTCTGATGTATGGCATTTCATTGACCATCAAAATAGCCTTGGATTTATTGTCTGTTGAGATTAATCATATGCTCTTTTCACTACACCACAGTGTCCGTGGTGTAATGTGGGTGATGAAGTCCGGGTGTAGTAAGGAGGACATCGTGAACGACAAATGACTGGAGAAATCACTGCTGTGGCTGCAGGTACTGGTTTGTGAACTCCTCCAACTGCCTCTCTAGGTCTGTGGCTTTATGTCTACAGAGGAAACAAACACACGTCAATGTTGGAGCAGCTTCCACCAACGCACAACCCATGTTTTTACACTTCTAGAATTGTTCTATAACAGCTGTTTTACAGGCCTGACTATTACACTGACTGATTAGATATGGACCCTAACCCTAATAGAATAACCTGACATGCTAAGACAGTGCTACTACCTATAATTTTCCAAAATGTCTTCATATTCTGGCAGATATTTATGTAGCAATAGATTTAGAAATTGCTCTTTTAACCTCTCAATCAGGTTGACAGGTTATTACACTCTTCTAATGGTTCTGCAAAGGCAACTCTGGGAAGTCTGACCAAATATGTGGATGTTAAAATGGACTGTTTCTTAAATTATTTTTCTGCTGTTCCTGTCACTCAGTCATTCTACCCTTCACGGTGCTGCCTATAAGAGAAGAAGCAGGACAAACCGCAGACTCTTGGAGCGACTCTGGACGGTCTCCAGCTGATCGATCTTGGTTGTCAGTTGACGGATTTCTGCCTCAAGCTCTTTCTGTGTCTGGTCCACCTGCTGACAGAGCCGAGCAAAGGTCGTGGCCATCTCCCTGGCAACGCAGAGGGCACGGTATCACACTGCTTGTTTATTTAGTGCCGACACACACATGAAAATGCAGGGTGGGCCACAGCTTTGTGTGCACATTAGGAATTTTGTCAGTAGTTTACGTACCACTGAGACCCAGACACTTACACCTGGGCCACACTGGATGCATTTGCAGTGAATGATGACTGCTCATCAGTTTGCTTTTAAATTGCATCTTTAATAATGTTCTTTTAAATACTCCTCTTTAACCAACTAAATATAAAAACTCTTCACTATAAAGCCAGGCACCTGTTGGAAAACTAAAAAGATTCTGGCAACCAAAAGGCAAGAGTGCTTCTACTTTGGAACAGGTACAGAAAGTGTTGTGGTTGTGTCATACATCAGACACCTGTTTTGCTGTAAACAACTCACAGATCCCAGAACAACTAGGTGAAGCAGTGGCTAGTCTAGTCTGTTATTACATGAGTTAAATGAAAAGCAAAATGTTCTGTATGTACCCATGCCTGAGAAAGGGTAATGAGAAAATAAACAATCATGCAGATTAAGGAATAATACAGACTGAACGAATAATAGAACATCTACTTAATTTGGGCCACTGACAACTTACTGTTGGACCTGGTGACTGCAGTTACTACTGGTGAAGCTGACTATGAGCTGCAGCTTCTCTGATGCGTAGTCTACAAATTGGCGCTTCAGAGTTCGCTCCTTTGCTTTTGTTGTCCAGGTAAGTCTCTCGTACAGGTACAACAAGCCATACATCGAGGCTGACAGAGCGATCAGCCTCCAGCCAACTGTTTTCCACACCTTAAACAAAACAGACAGAGGTTGGGGTGAGCGTAGTAAAAAAATTTCTATTTTACATAATTATTTGTATGTCGAGTAAAGAACATACCACTCCTCCAACAAGGATTACACCCATTGAAGAGCGGGAGGTGAGGGAAGCCACATTGGTTGCCATCGCTAACATCATGTCCTCCTGGGTCATGACGGCCGTCTCGTGGTTGGGTTGAGATATTGTGGAGGGCGGTCCCGAGGAAGGTGTACAGGCTGGGGGAAGAGCTGGTCGAGGAGCCTGAGTAATGCCATGCTGAGTTTAGTGAAAACAAAAACAAAACAACATGTTCTGTGAAATGAGTCGACTGAATCAGACCAGATTAATCACCAGGCAGGTTGCAGTACAAGAAATCAAGGTTTTTTCACAGTCTTAAGTCCCAGGACATACAGTACCTGGAAGTTCTGGTCCATCAGTGTGAGTGCTCTCTGTGCATTGACTGATCCCAGGAAGCGGTGAACTAACACTGTCCAGCCCAACGAAAACTGAAACTCAATGTTCTCCTGGAAGTCAGTGCAAAGTTTGGAGAAGTTGAGGTCGTAACTTAGGTCAAATTTTCTGTTGGGCAACAGCATCTGGACCTGACTCTGGGCAGTGGAGGGAAGCAGAGGGAGCATGCTATCTGGAGAAAGAAAAATGGAGAATACGAATTACACACACAACAGCTGGTGGAACATTATTATGCAGCTTGGTGTGAATTTGTATTTTTAACATGTACTGGTGAACCATGACACAAGGTGAAATTATACCACCACATTATAAGTTATGGCCTACAGAGCAGACATTGGTTGTTTAATCTCTGTTAATGGAAATGTAATGAAATGTTTTTTCTTTGGTGTAAGCAGGAGAAAGTGATACAATCCTGCAGTAATGGTCTCTCATTAAGGAGGCCATTGACTGGGTACAAGGAAGCTTATTTTACCCACTCCACTGCTAGACCTAACCAAGCTTCTGCACCAAAATAACTTTATTAATTATTATTACCACTTATATTCAATCAGTCAGTTCAACAAATATATTCAGTCCTATGACTCAGTCTGAAGCAGTGTTATTAATCAGGCATAATATACTGTTTCTGACCATTTTAACAACTAATCTTATTTTGAATAGATAGACCAGCCATTTTGAAAAAGATATCAGTTTGATAAATAAATTAGAACTTCATTCCCCCCCAGAAAACCTCCTGTGATCCACCAGTGGGTCACGAAATGGTCTCTAGCAAAGACCAGTCTGAAGTTTACAGTTTACATGCTAAGAGATACAAGAACTGAACAAATGTGTTCACTGACAAAATGACCAATTACGGATTAAAATGGCAATCCCATGATTTTACACATAGGTCAATTACCTATCATGTAACTTTGAGAGGACTGAACAGAAGCGTTAACAGCGTCAGAGCAACGGAAGGCCAGGTTCTTCCCCATCCCCTTCTCCACATGAGTGAGCAGATCCTACCAACAGCAACACAAATTAGTGGTTGACATGGAAACGACGGAGCAGAGGACACGTCTTTCTGTTCTCTGGCTGAAGGGCACCAAACTCACACACCTGCCTAGGAAAGGTGTGATAACCAAGAATTAAACTATGCCTCTACTTACAGTCTTATAGATCTTGAGAACATGAGGTGAAGGGTGGAAGTCGGAGTGAAACTCGTCCACAATTACATGGAGGCGGCAGATCTCTTCCCCCATTGCACTGGACACCTGGATGAATCACAGCAGGGTTTACCAACATTTTTATTTGGGTACCAGCTATTTAAAGATGAAAAACCTATGGTAACTTAAGTCACACTATTCTGACCTTTTTGACCATCTTTTCTAATCTTTTACTCATTATTTATTCAAACATACACCCATAGATCTTGTGTAAAAAAATGATGCTGCAACACTAGTAGTTGTAGACATTAACTACTAGTAATTCTATGAATAAGTGACCAAGGCTTGATTAATTACATGTTTTCAATGTTAAATGTTTCCTGCATTGTATTATGGCTGAAGGTGGTTGGGTGTATTGTGGTGGTGATGTGATCTATCTTTTGAACGGTTGGTCCTTGTCTGTAAAACTGATCATAGATTTTTAAAAGACCACATAGCCACAGTTCTGCTATGCTGTTGATGGCTGAAATCCACACAGTATCACACAGCGAGAATACAGAGAGACTGGCCATTAATTAGAATATACAATCATTCTCTACCAGTTGTCATTTTCATTACCTTGGATTCCACATCTTCACTTATGGCCTTGATCTTTTTCTTGATTTCACTGATCAGCAAGTTGAGCTGATTCCTGACAAAGTCCAGCCGGTCCATCTGATACTCTCTGTCCTCCTGTGCTGCCACTCTGAAGCCCAACCCCGGTCAGAATCAAAGTCAAAAACACAATCTAGCAGCCAACTTATTTAAGAAAACACAGGGTTAGGAAAAGAAACACAGACCACTACAGCATCTGGTATCTTACATTTAACCTATACAATCTTTTGTTTTACAATCGATCTCAATACGTTCTTCATACCACTGACAAAAAATATCAGTTGGACATTATTGTAAAATGTAACTAAATTCATCTTTTTCCACACATTCCCAATTACAAATGTAGGGGATAAATAATTATAAACAGCAAAGATACTCACCGTTTCTCCGCTGCCTCAATGTTGATGGCGTCCATGATGCTCTTGACTTTTTCTGTGATCTGCTTGGCCCTGATAGTGTGCTGCTCAAACTTTGTTTTCACTGCTGACTGCGAGATACACTCCTGCGAGGCCGTGACACACAAGTTACTGTGACAGTTATAGGGGCTGCTGCTGGATAGAGTGCATATAATCACACGCTACCACCAGGGATGAACAGAGGACAAGATGGACACCTGCTACTTTCAACATAGGAAAAGAAAAGAAATAGAGAACTTAGGTGTGTAAATGACAGCAGCAGTGTGTGCATCTTGCATCCAAAAGCCCACCGTTCTTTTAAAGTCACAGTCATATGTAGGCAAAACCACAGCAAAAGAAGAAAAAAGTATATGCAACTAAGAATTTAAGTGAAAGAAAAAAACGTGTAAAAGAGGAATTGATCTGGGATAAATGATATTATTTATCTTACGTTCAATGCATGAGCCATATTATCAGTCATCATGCTAGAAATACTTCTTTTCTTTTTTTTTGTATCTACTGTAGATTGTTCACAACAGACAAAAGGTTAACCCACTACAGTTATTGACCATTAAGGGTATCGAAACATTCTCCAAAATGGAGAAATTCCTTTTCTCCTAATCAAAAAAAACAACAACACAGAAACACAAAAACACAAAGAAAATTCAACAATAAATATCAGGCAGAGCGAAATCAAAAGTGGAACAAAAACAAATGGATGTCCTCGCCCAAGTGAATCTAGACTTCAGCAATGAAGACGCAAGTTGATGGAAAAGGCACAGTGACTGGTCTAAATGGTTGTGAGGCTGCCAGTCTGACACTGTGCACTTGTTGTTGAAGTCTAACCAGTAAGTAAGAAGCCAGTGCCTGATTGGTCAGTGGTCATTAAGTTATGAGAGCGACTCTCACAGCTGCTTGCCTTATTCATGCACACACTCACACACATACTTTCATAAAGGAACTTCATTTCTCCAACACGCATCTCTCAAATGCCTGAGATGATTGAGTGACGGACAATAAATTAAGCTCTGGTTCATGATCTGATCAAGAAACCAATGGTTGTATTATCTTGCCAAAAGCAATTAAGAGATTCATTCTGTCCAGAAGATGTCCTATCCAGTTTATACACCAAATCCTGTTATTATCAGCTGGGACTATTTATCTGTGCAGTCTATGGGTTTTGAAGGGATACACACTAATTACACCTTATTCAGCTTCTTATATCTATATATACATATACATATATATACATATAAATATATCTATATCTATATACATAGATATATATATATGTATATACACTCGTGTGTTGTGTTATCAATGTCAAATATGTGTCAATATAACTGTCTCTGATTTTTTTCTAAAATCTGTCTCTTGGGCTTCAGACACCAACCTCAAACCTTCTCTCAAAGTTCTGAAACTCCTTCAACCTCTCCTGGAAGCCCTCGGCCAGAGCTCCACCTGTTGGAGTAATGAACATCCCGTTTGTAAACAATATTGCAAACAAAGCTTCAAACAGTTTCTCCATCTGTTTCTATAACACACAGCTACAGCATCACCTGCAGGTTTACCATTTCCTCACCTGTTTCGGGCATGCCCTGTGCACGCTGCATGCGAGAGTTGAGCACCTCTTTAGCGGAGACGAAGAAAATGCGGTTGGGTGCCTGCTCACGGTCAACGACCTTCAGCTCCTCTACAAGGAAGTTGACACAGCGGTCTGTGTGCTGCTTCCTCACCTATAGCAAGACATGTCATATTTTTAGTGGAAATCAGTATTTCTATGTTTGAAAATCAGAAAAGTTTAATTCAGTTGCAAACACATTTAGTGTGTTCACTTCAGCCAAATTGTATAACACATTTTTAAAAACTCAACGGTCACTGAAGCTTTCACAAAACTTACTTTATGACCAACTTTATAACTTTTTGACAAATCTGTTCCCAAAATGAAACAGCTTAAGAGGAATGACTCACGTCCTCCATGTATTCTGGTTCATTTGCTGAGGCGTCCCATCGGTTGTTGAGGATGAAGATGTTTGGCTTTGAGAGACGTTCATTCACTTTGTGAAAAAAGTGCTTTTCCTGGAGGGAGGAAGAGCAAAACAGAACAGATAAAGAGGTCAGCGACATTATGGTGAGTGGGTAAAAAAAAATCATTATTCTGTCTTTTACTCTTTTACACATGAAAATGTCATAAATATTTTAAAATTGTGTTAATTTTTATTATTTTTCATTCAGTATATACTGTACACCCAGTTTCTGGTATTATCCACAAACAAGCTATTATTTTAGGGAAGTTGGTGTTGCATCATGGAAAAAATGTTATTGCAAAACACTCCAGGAGAATTCAGGCTTTGGCAGACATTTTTTTTTGCTTCATTACCATCTTACATTAGGTCTATGTTTGTTTCTACTGACCAGCCCAGAGAGGAATGTGTGTTTGTGTCCCCTTTAAGAGCTGACACCAGCTTTAAGAGCTCTTGGATGGACTGTGCTCCCAGCTTCATATTGCATGAATGCCTGAGCTGACAGGAACAAGAGTGGGATCTATGTGAGGCTGGATACAAACACAGGCAGCCACATTCCATGATCTGTAATCAGCTCTGAGTGGAACACATACACAGTGATCCCTTCAGTCCATAAAAGTAACAGACATCCCTGAAAAACCTACTTAACTAGCTGTTGGTGCTGAGTAAACAGTGAAATAATAGCACTGTCTTCACACCAGAAACAGAAGGAAGATTGAGTGATGATGATGCATTAATGTGATCCAAACTATTCACACAATTATTTAGACTTGATGAGAACAGGTTCTGTAGTTTAAACAAATCAGTGACAGAGCAACAGCATAATACAAAGTAATGCAAAGTTGTTTTTCTAGCTTAAAAGTATGTATTATAGTGCAGGTGTAATGTAAGACCAACAATTAAACCTAATTACAACATAGAGTAACAACATAAAATGGACATTCCACAGGACATTGGCCAAAGATGAGCTTCATATGGTTGAGAAACATTTACCGTGTTCATGAGAGTAGATTCAGAGTTGGCCACCAGCACAAAAACATCAGCATCCAGGCAAAACTTGTCAATCCAGCTGTCTAGTTGTGTTGTAACATCGGTCCCAGGGCTAAAGGTAAAGATGTGTTATATTTTATATTTATATCAAAGTTTTCTCTGAACTTCTTGTGAGTTTCCAGACTTGACTGATAGATCTTGTTACCTGTCTACAAGAACTAGGTCATCTCGAAGCAGTGCACACTTGGTTTTTGGCCAAAACACTTGTACAAGACAGCCAGCATCCAGACTCTCATCCATGTGGAGTGCATGAGCTAGTTGGTTTACAGTCTGAGGAAGAATTGGAAACACACCTTTGTCATGAATGTTGTAAAGGCTCTAATCTAAAGTCTGTTACATTCAGGTTTAGCTCATTATAAAAGAAACCCAATGTTTATTTTTTGCATTGTGGGAAGAACTCAAAAACACCACACCGACTGAGGAAATTACAAGAAGACAATAAATGAAAGCAATGAAGATTCTAACCTCAGGCATTCATTTCAGACACCCGACACCACGGTAAACACCCTGTTTAATTTTAGTTTTACTTTCTAGAATTCTCAAAACTGAAAACAAGTTGCCAATAGCAGTTTTCAGGTATTACAAGCGTCAACAGGATAGGTGTATAAGATGCAAAACAGTACTAGTAAAGCAAACCTTCCAAATAAATAAAAATTAAAACATGTACCTTGATGCTTTTCTCCTCATCAGAGCCCTCTGTTTTGAGGTAAGATTTGTCCTCATCTGTGCCTTCCACACTCAAAAAACAGTTAGTGGTGTGGCCGATACCACTGGGCAACACGCGGTCTCTCAGCATGGCATTAATTACTGTGCTTTTGCCATTACTGGTTCTATGAACACAAAAACAAGAAAACTTGGGTATAATGTTCGTGTTTTAACAATAAAGGGAGGAACCAGTAAGATATTATCTATGCCTTTTACTGCAGCAATAATTACATGAATAAAACCTCTAAGGTTTTCCCACGCACCCACCATCAGTGATAGACTTACAGTTTCCTTTTGAAACATACATTGAAACATACATTAACATTCATTTCAGCTTTACGAATGAGAGAGAGATTTACCAAAGGAAAATTAATAAGATGAATAAACAGCATCACCTCAGTAACTCAAGCAGAACTAAATAAAAAAAGAAAAAGAAAAGAAATAAAAGTAGCCATCTACAACTTCAACAAAAAAAATGCCTATGTCAAGTTTTCATCACACCAGAAAACATTTAAATATATTACTTTCCAAATATAAATAAATGCATCAATACCTGCCAAAAAAAGCCACTTTCATATGTCGGCGTGCCAGCACCTCTTTAATAATAGCAAGTTTGTCCGCATAAGACTGAATCTCCAGCTTCTGATCCTGATGAGCAATTTTCTCCAGAGCCTTATTTCCACAGGTTTCTGTTGACAAAACAGTCATAACACAAGAGAGAAACTCAACATCTCCTTTATCATCCACTCACACTGGGAGAGCTGTTTGATAGATGACAACTACAGGTGACATAACTGTGTTTAATCGCTTTCCAGTCTTGAAAACATGATTAAAACTGTTTTACCTTCTACAAACTCTGAAGTCTCTTTCACATAATCCAACAGTTGTAGAAACACATCACTGATCTTCTTTTTGGCGACAACAAAGTGCTTCAGAGGGGAAAACTCGCCCCGAGCTGAGTCTGTCCGTCTGAGTGGTGGAGCTGCAGCCATGGTGCTCAATCTGGAAACACAGAGGGTCAAAAGGGGCAAACACAGCAATGTCAATGGACATGGACAGAACAGTATCTGTTGTCATGGAACCACACTGGTAAAATCATGCGGTTCGGCTTATATTTATCCTGTAAGATTACGTTAAAACAGTAACTTTTGCTAAGCATCTCCTACAGTGAAGGAAAGCTGTGTCTTTAGCCAGATTATCCAACTGTAAATGAATACATAAAAAGGTCACAGATACACAATACAATAACATAAACTGGCTGATACGAATAACATAGGGACGTGTTTGTATTTTATTAAGCGACAAAAGTCTGAAATTGTTGAGTTAATCGACCGGGCGCGTGCAGCTGACAAACAAGCTAACAGTTTAGCTAACTTCTCAATCGGTGCCGCGGTAGCGATCAAATATCGTTCATTTGACGAGATTATTTACTCACCACAGTCCTGGAACAGCCAGTATCCTCTTCTCATAACACAAATAATACTGTTTAGCGTTAATATAACACTGAATCCCTTTCAGCGCTAATAAAAAACTCGCTGCGGTCAGAGCTGACCTGATAATCAACGCTCCGCTGTCAGACTGCTGTGTAATACACTAATTTCCGGTAAAATTCAAAATGAAACCCCATTTGACAAAATGCCAATACAATGTGTAAAGATAAGATTTGAAATAGGCTGACTTGCATATGCTTTAAATACCTGTGGCCGTTGTCTTTAGAATTCACCTGATTCCCCATCAGATGTGATTTAAGAAATCTTATTTAACGTCTTATTTTTCATGATTTTTACAGCACCTTTTTTTGTTTAATTTTTCAGCATTGTAGTCAACTTTGGTTAGATTTTATTGGCATAGCCATAGCAGCTCATTCTCTAATTAGAGATACAGGATACAGGAATGAAAATAGGTTTCACATTCTTTAATACAAATCTCTACATTTTATTTCATATCAGCCACACACATAATGTCACATCTTAAGTGGAAAACAATGCAAAGCGAGAGTTTGGATCAGCTTTTTTTTTAATCTATAGTTAATTTAAAAATAAAATGAAACTTTTGCACTATCCTTACATGCTACATTTTCTATATCAGTTTTATTTCGAAAGAATGTTCCTGCTCTGTTCCGGTTGAGGGCTGACAGGATGGGGACAGGGGGCGGAGTCATGTAAAGAGAGGTTCGCGGGCAGCAGCCAATCAATGAGCAGAGAATGCATCCAACCCCTGACATCAGACACGAGAACAGTTCACAACACAAATACACACAAGTACAGCTGATAATACACAGGTCACCAAGATTAACCGCACGCCAAAAATAAAACAATAAATACTTTAATCATTTATCATTTAAAATGATAGAGACAGTGGTATGGAATTTCCACATCACAGCTTCAAATGTTTTTATGTTGTATTTATTTATGTGTTTATTATTTTCACCAGGTCACTCTACATCAGAGCCTCCTAAACCTCCGAGGTTTAAGCCCATAAAAAGTTTTGCAAAATATCCGAGGTCCACACTTTAACAGCATTAAACATATATCATACATTAAATTGTGAGTATAGCGAGACATCCCCATACAAGGTCTACCTGTGATACCTCCAAGGCACACCTTGGAAAGCACTGCTCCAATGTTTTCACATATTTCCACGTGTCTATGACGTCAGAAGGCTGTTTCAAAAGCCTCATCTTTATGATCATGACCAGTACTCCTCATGGAGACCAGAACCTGGTCCTAATGAGACAGAACCACAATTCTGAGGGACTGGTTAAATTAAGATTTTAATTGTGGTTTAGTTAAGGTTAGGGTTAGGCATCAACTGGTTATGGTTAAGAATAGGGATAACGCTTTGTTTAGGCTGTCCAGATGAATGGAAGTCACCTGTGTGTGTGTATGTGTGAGAGAGAGAGTGAGTGAGTGAGTGAGAGAGAGAGACATTGGCAGCTGTGGCATATGGACATCATTCAGAGCAGTGGACACTGAAACTCCTCAACCAGGATCTCCAGCCTCTGTTTGGCTTCACTATATTTGATAAGATATCTTATTGCCTCATAAAACTGGAACTGAGCTCATCCGTTTTCTCTTTTCTTACTGGGCTTTTTTCAATGATAATGTGTGGATTTATGATGGAGAATTAAGATGGTGAGAAAGAAAAAGCTGCTGGTGTTTGGGTAAGTGTTTTTCCTGCACTTGCTCAGGTGTCATGTGTAAGTAAAGCATCACAGTGTTATAAAGTTCCAACAAGAGACCAAACAGGTGTTTATACCTTTATATATGTTTATATTTGATATGTTATTTCTGCATAATTGTTGACATTCTCTTTTCAGTGGCATGGCTTCAGCATCTTAAATTAATGATGAGATGGATATGCTAACTGCTCTCCTGGGCAGATATAGATTTCATCCTATCCAAACTAAACCTGTGTGCATGTAGGACTAATCATAAATGTTGAAACTTTAATAATTGTGGTGATTTGTGACAATGCATAAAAACAAAATCGCAACTAAAACTGTGGAACTTATTTTTTATGTTGTACTGTTTTTCTTGATGTGAACTAACCTGTGCTCCAACTATTTTTCTGTCAGCTTCCTCATTGTGTCAGTGCTATTGTGGCAGCGTACGTGACACAACAGCCTATGTTTGTATTGTCTGTGTATGTATAGGTGACCTTTACATTGTCAAAATAATCCCAGCTAGCATTCTCTTTCTATAAGAATTTGGATTTTTTTTGGCTTTTTGGTCGTTTTGCTACAAATAGAAAAATGTATTCATATTTTATTTGTCTTCAGATTTACATTCAGTGCTGTGCAGTGGAAGAACAACATCCTTTGTGTTCATTTGCTTTCAGAATTTGTGGAAGCATGATGTGGGATGGCTAAACAACAACAAAACTCTAGTGTAAGTGTGCGGGACTTGTACTTTCTCTGTGGGCTTGTTGTTTTATTTGTTTGGGTTGGTCTGGTTCCTGATGGAGTATGGATGACCCTGTTGACCTCGAAAAGGGAACATGTGTGAGTCAGTAGTCATTTGAATAATTATAATTAACATAAATAGTAACATTTATACATCTTCCTATAGAACGCAGTAGGTATAGGATTTACAAGGATTTGAAATAATTTCCTATTATTCCATATTTTGAATATTGTCTTTAATACTGTCTTTTTTCTAATATACACATGTAGACCATGTTTTCCTTGTAGCTTTCATTAAAACGAAATTCAATAAAACTGTATTTCTGTCCCTTTCTTCATAGATGGCCTCAAATGACCCTGACCTTCCTGACCCCTCTGGTGACCCCCAACCTGGTGATCTCATTGAGATCTTCAGACCAGCCTATCAGCACTGGGCTCTCTACCTGGGAGATGGTTACATCATCAACTTAACTCCCGTTGGTTAGTCAAAATAATAATCAGAATCAGAATCAGAGTTGGTATTTATTGCCACGTACATTTACACGTACAGGGACTTGATGTTTTGGTGCAGGCTTTGTTTTGACAGGATTAAAGTAAACGTCTGAAAACTGTCCAGATCAGCTTTGTATTTCTTGTAAAGGTTGTTTTGTGTAGTGGGCCAACACATGGAAACAATTTGTCTCATCTTTTCTCTTTGAATCAAAAATATTAGAGGTCACTAACTGCCTTGCTTTTTTTTCCAAGACTGGAACACTCTACACACTATACAATGAATTTTTATTCTGAAGCATTTATAATCTAAATATAAAATGTTTCCAATATTCAAATAAATACTAAAGCTCCTCTCTTCTTCTCCAGATGAGAGCCACACAGCTGCCATGTCCAGTGTGAAGTCCGTCTTCAGCAGGAAGGCAGTCGTGCGCATGCAGCTGCTAAAGGAAGTAGTGGGAAGTGACTCGTACCGTGTCAACAACAAGTATGACCACAACCACACACCACTGCCCATCTGTGAAATCATCCAGCGAGCACAAGTCCTCATTGGCCAGGAGGTGTCGTACGACTTACTGGGAAGCAACTGCGAGCACTTTGTAACACTTCTGCGTTACGGAGAGGGGGTGTCCGAGCAGGTATACACTGTTTTTTTTGTTCATCTCTCATTTGTCATCAGGGCTAAACATTTGTGCGGGGGACATTAGTGAATAATTAAAGCTGCTGTCAGCAATGTCACCTTTTGGCTGTTGCTGCAGTTAGCATTACCCTTTACCCATTGTCCTCCTTACATCACTTCAGGAAAGTGAACCCAACAAACAGCCTAAAGAGGAGAGAAATGAGACAGATAGTGATGCACAATATTATCGGCACAAGAGCTGTATCAGATATTGGCTTTAAAATGTATTGATGTTGGATGTTGGAGGAATCTCACTACAAATTGACTTTTGTGACCAAGGGTCATGAGAATTAAGGACAGCAGGAACAAAACAATGCAAATTTCAGGTCTTTGCATCACCTGGGGAATCTTCTCGCATCTTTGCATGGACTTTGTATGTAATCTCATTGACCAAGTCACAGCACTAAATTTGAAACAAGTGTGGTTAGGATTTAGACAAAAGGTTTGAGCAGCAATAATTATGCACTTATCAATTGTGAATTATGCTGTATCACTAAGATGTAATAAAATACAGACCTCTGCTGTTCTTTGTCATAATAAATCTGTTTCATGTCCACAGGCCACAAGAGCGATTGGGGCCATCAGTTTGGTTTCGGCAGCAGCCAGTGCCTTTTCTGTCCTGGGATTGATAAACACACGATCCAGAAACAGGCCTTTCTGACAGCTGTTTTTCACCGAGGGGTGTTATCTTCCAACATTCAAATTTATCCATGATTCAAATTTAAATAAAGCATGACAATGCAAACATGTGTTACTTATTCACTTATTTCAGTGTTTCAAATAACATATTATCAAATTAAATCTAATATTGACAATTATCCATCTTTAGTGAGTGTACAATATTTTATGCTTTAAATAATCTAGGCACCAAACTAGAAAGCAAAATAACAGCTGACAGTTTTGAATGTAGCTGTAATCATTAGGGCATTTACACTGTTCTTCTAGAAAGAAACATTCCTTTACTTCCTTACTGGGGTGGAGACAAGAAATTAACAACAAATCTGCATAACTACATTGCACTGCTTCATTACAACTTTTGACTGATTCTGTTTTAAAAATGACTTATACTGCTTTTGCATATTTACTGTCGTATAGGGTAAACTATACAACTAATGGTAAAGGGTAAACAGCAGCTAATGCATATTTTCAGTGTCAATGAATATGCTTCATTCAGGGATCATTATCATTACATTATCATATAATAACAAAATCATTCTTAATCATTCTTGAACTACATAAGTGCATTAAATGCTATCACTTCAAGAGTTAGTTTGAAAAATATCATCATAAGCATGGCTGTAAAATATAGTGAACTACAGGTGTATCATGTAGAAAGTACTGCCAACACTAAAAAAATATTATTTATTATTTATTTTACCAGGATAATCCCATTGAGATTGCAAATCTCTTTTCGAAGGGTGTTCTGGCCACGAGGCAGCAGCAACACACACTCATCAACAAAGACAACAACAGACATTGGAGAGCCTAACGACAGAAACATTTTATATTTAGATTATAAATGCTTCAGAATAAAAATTCATTGTATAGTGTGTAGAGTGTTCCAGTCTGAAGGAGCACAATCCTGGGATGCCTTTTTTCCACGTGCATTTAAAAGTAGGACTTTTCAGACAGCAGGTGGCGGTAGTGTCCTGTAAACCACGGAAACAAAACCATAGAAGAAGAAAATCGGCACGACGTGAATATCCGGCGCCGAGGCAGTAGTCACACGTGTTGTTTTCATGGACGTAGTTTAAGTGTGACATTATCCGTGTTTGAGTCCTTTATACAACCGCAGCCACAAACATGGGGAAGAAACTTAAAGTCGGAAAGAGCCGGAAAGATAAATTCTACCACCTGGCCAAAGAAACGGGTACATTACTTTGAGGGAGATATTAGCGTTAGCATGTGTGCTAGTTGACTCGCTCATCTGTGCCTCTTCTTTTCCAGGTTATCGCTCCCGTTCTTCCTTTAAACTCATCCAACTCAACCGTAAATTTCAGTTTCTGCAGAAAGCCAGAGCTCTGGTCGACCTGTGCGCTGCTCCCGGAGGATGGTGAGCTGCTGTCAACACCCGATCACTGAACATACTTCTGTGTCAAATGCAAACATTTAAAGCCCTCGTGTGAACATGTTAACATCGTGTCTATTAAACGCTCAGATTTTAATTGTTTTGAGACTAGCACAGGAAGAGACCTTACTTTTGTAATGGCGTTGTTTTGAGATGAAACTGTACCTCCTATATAGAGTTGTTATCTATCATTGGGTGGTAATTTATTACTTATAAATAAATAACACTTATCTTATATTAAAACATGATATATTTTAATATATAATTATCTGTTTGATTACATATAATCATTTAATGTTGACGTACAAAGAGCTATACTCAATTTCGATGTATTTTCTACAATGACAATAAAGGCTATTCTGAATAAATGTCAAGTGAGTACATTTGTATTACATTATAAGAAATTAATGGTCTCTCAGACTGATGAATACAATTCTCTCTGTAGGTTACAGGTAGCGTCAAAGTTTATGCCCGTTTCAAGTCTCATTATCGGTGAGTCCAGTGTTCTTATTTTGACCTTTTTCAGTTTTCCATACATAATTCTCATGTTTCTGTGATTCAGAATTTTTTTGAATTATTTTGCATCTTGGTTACTGTTAAATCTTACCAGTGGACTCAGTGCATAATTTCAGAAAATGTCCAAATTATAAAATAGTCCTAACTGTCATATTAATGGTTTTAATGTAATTAACTCTTTTAATCAAGTAAAATAAAAGAAATAGAAACAGTTGTTTTACTCTATTATAAGGTATTTCTGAAATTTGAAAATGAGTGTGTTAGTAATTATTACCTCCTGTCAGGTGTTGACCTGGTGCCCATCAAGCCAATTCCAAATGTGGTGGCGCTGCAAGAAGACATCACCAGTGAGAAATGCAGACAGGTGAGACAGCTACTGCAGAGGACAGTGGGTCTGATTGGTTAGTTTAAGAAATTTAATAAAACATGGACAAGTAGGGTTTTTTTCATCTGGAATGTGATGCTGTTTTACGAAGATACTGTATATTGCTCTAAAATCACAGACTATACAGTGGTTGTTCTTGACAACTGAGAAATTATCTCTCTTATGCAGGCTCTGCGAAAGGAGCTGCAGACATGGAAGGTTGATGTTGTGTTAAATGATGGAGCGCCAAATGTTGGAGCCAACTGGCAACATGATGCATTTTCACAAGGTAAGTACACCTAAAGCAAATGTTTAAGGACAGAAACCTTGATGGAATCATAAGGGCTCACCAGGATGCTTCTGCCATGGTAGACAATGTCCAAATCAGTTTTTGAATGCTGTATGAACATTTTATATGAGAACTGTCAGACAAGCCATATTTTATATGCATTACTCAAAAGTATTTGTAATCTGATATTGTTCATTTTTAGAAACATGACATGTAGGTCTTATCTAACAAGTGAGTGCTGACTCTATGACAGTGACATGGGACCATGTGAAATGTCAAATGTCTGAAATTGCTTCCAATTTGTAAAGATTATCCTTGAAGAAGTTAATGGCCACATATGTGAAAGAAAACTGGTATATTACAAATCTATTATGAACAACCTTCAAAGGAAAAGTCCAAAAATCTGACAAAGCTTTGAACGTGATGGTGGTTTTAGATGTTTGGACCTGCCACATTTGTATATTATTTAGGAAACTTTTTTGCAATATCTTCTCTTGTTTATTTTGTCTTGTGTATTTTATAAAAGGCTCATACTTGTGTTATAGTAGATGGTATTTGAACTGAACAGCTCAATAATCTCTTTCTGTCCCTCTCATCACCACCAGCTCATCTGACTCTTATGGCTCTGAAACTGGCTTGTGAGTTTCTCACCAAAGGTGGCACTTTTGTGACAAAGGTCTTCCGGTCCAAAGACTACCAGCCACTGATCTGGATCTTCCAGCAGTTCTTCAAGAAGGTGCAGGCCACAAAGCCACAGGCATCCAGGAACGAGTCTGCTGAGATCTTTGTCGTCTGTCAGGGTCAGTTAGCAACCCTCTGGATTTTTTGTTTGTAAAGTTGGAGTCTATATTTTAATCACCTTTTGCAGATCATATCTAAAGCCTGTTTGTTTTACTTTAACAGGCTTTGTTGCCCCGGACAAAATCGACAGTAAGTTCTTTGATCCCAAACATGCTTTCAAAGAGGTGGAAGTGCAGGCCAAAACCGTGAAGGAGCTTATTCCTGTCAAGAAGCCAAAGGTAACAGTGTGTAACAGATCTGTTGAGTCGCTGTGTGGATGTCGAACTTGATTTATAATTTCCTGTAATTAACTCGATAGTGTAAATGTGGTGCAGTAGTTCTCACCCACACACAGCCTAAATTATATCATGACTTTACTGACCAAGCAGTTGTTCTGTTCAAGGCGGAGGGATACACTGATGGTGATCTGACACTCTACCACAGCTTCACAGTGACTTCATTTCTCAAAGCTGACAATCCTGTGGACTTCCTGAGCAAAGCCAATGAGGTGAGATATGTGTCCTTTTTAATCTGTGCATATTCTTTCATAAATGGTCCCAATATATGTGAGCTGTAAATGTATGGCATGTATCCTGGCACAAAGGTCACTCTATGGAGAAAGAGCAACACAACTGTTCACATACACTGTCTTAAGCATAGCAAATAAACATCTGGTGCACAAACCAAGAGCAAGCAGGGGAGAGAGAAGCTATTGCTTGCTTAGCTAACTGCTATGCTATAATAACCATAATATATGCATTTGTGTGTAAAGATGGTGAATTAGCCAGTGTTGCCAACCGAGGAAGAATGCTATGATCAATTAAACAAGTGTATGTCCAGTGAATCGTTGTCAATAGTCAACACAATAGTATGTTCGCATCAGCAGCTCACACTGTTGCTCTTTAAGGACCACACCACTTGTTTAGCCACCAGTGCAGTTGCCATCGTTGAACTGGTCTAAATACAAGGTGAGGTCACATTCTGTGGTGTCTTTTTGACGATTGGCTAGTTCTAATCGCACATTTTTGTGGTTACTGTGACAGCCATATCGATTATCTGCTTGGGAGCAAAACAAGACATGGTTTAAGATTTTAATTCTCACTTGAATTTGAGAATGTTTTTTGAATACATGCAGTATAAGCTCACTTGTTGTCCCTATGTCATCTTTAATTCAGATCTCCTTTGACAACCCAGACCTGGAGTCTCATGCAGCCACCAGTAATGAGATAAAGCTGTGTTGTCGTGACATTAAAGTCTTGGGGCGTAAAGAACTCCGGTAAGTCCCATATCTAATGGCGTTTGCTAAGGTTTCTATATAATAAAACAGCAGATACATTACATTACATGTCATTTAGCATTTAGAAGCTTTCATCCAAAGCGGAATTGAGTACAATCAGCCAGGGGTGGAGTTGAACTTGCGACCATGATTTCTTTCGCACACAGGGTACCGGTCTTAACCACTGAGCCACTCCACCCCCCAGTTTGCAATTTATTTATAAAAAAGTAAAATAGATTGGCAGATCAGAGCGTTGTTTTTTATAAATAATAATGCAGATAAAGTTCAGGAACCTTACGCTATCCTCATGTCTGCAGCATGCTACTGAGCTGGAGGTCCAAGCTGCGAAAATATCTGGCCAAGAAACTGAAGGAAGCAGCCAAAAAGCTTGACCAGGATGTCAGGTAAAAAGAGCCACTAAAACTTAGTTGTTGTGTCTTTACAAGGATTTGTGACAAAGCACCTCAACAGCTCTGTATGCTTTGGTTTCAGCATAAGTTCTGATGAAGATTCAGACGCAGAACCAGACAAGAAAAAAGATGATGTAGATGAGGAGGAGAATGAAGAGGAAGAGATGGTGCAGAAACTGGCAGAGCTGAAAGCTGAAGAGGTAGCTGAGCTCAAAAGGTAATGTCTTATTTTAATCATCTTTACACTAATAACGTTTTTCTCTATGAACAGTTTTAACTTGCAACACACTTCACAGACCTGGTGGTGAAGTACAAAGGCAATGTGAAGGTATTTCCCTTGATGGGGAACATGATCATGCTCTTTGGTCTTAGTTTGTACCACCATTATGCTCCATCAGGAAGAAGAGGAAGCTGCTAAAGGAGCGGAGGAAGCAGAGGGAGAGAGTGGAACTGAAGATGGACCTGCCAGGTGTCTCCATTGCCGACGACAATGACACATCCCTGTTCTCCCTCACCTCCATCAAGAAGAAAAACGTAATGAACCGCCTACTTTGCCTTTTTTTTTTTTTTTACACTCTGAGGTTCACCGGTGGGGTTTTGTCACACTCAAATTTTATAACTTACTTGCTCACTGTGCTACATCACCATGGTAACTCATGTTGAAGACTGAATCCAACCTGCTCTGCTCTGATTGGAGTCTGCAGATCAGCAGACCTTTTGAACCACCACAATTTACATAGAGCAGCAGCACATGTTTGATACCAATACCAACAGGATGTTCCTTTGGTGTTAACCTCTCTATCAGGTGCTGGCTGATATATCCAAGGGAGACATGCAGACCGCAGATACTCTAGCAGACGGAGAAGATGACATGCACCTGTCTGAGGATGATGATGAGGCAGATAAAATGTCCCTGGCATCTGATTTGGATGATGAGGACTTGGAAGAGGTGGAGCAGAGACAGGCAGATTTGGAGAAGAAAGCACCAAATAAGAAGAAGTGAGTATCTGTTCAGACCACAAACCTCGGACACTAGTAAAGATGATTGTTGAGTCTTCAGGGGCAGTTCGTCCTACTTGTCTCCATAATGACATCATTATTTCCAGAACAGATACTCTGACCCTATATGAAGCCTGAGGTTAAAAATGTTTTGTGTGGAGGCTCATCCTCAATGTTAAAATCCAATATTAAGAAACTCATTGGTTTTTTAATGGTTGATTAAACTATTCTTAAGTTTTGAGTTTACCTTTAATTATATAGTATTAAAAAAAAAGAGAGAGATGCCCTCAGTAATCTTAAAAATGTTGTGTTCATTATCTGGTAATTTATGCATTTGTTTTTCAGAGTAAAATTTGCAGAGGAAGAGGAGGATGATGAAGGACAGGACAGTGGTTTGCTGGTGGAGCTGGAGGGAAAGGATGAGAAGAAAGAGCGAGAAACCAACCTGTGGTTTAGCAAGGTTTGTTTGTTTGTTTCCTCCCATAATGCAACATAAATAGTTCAGGTGGATGGTGACAGTTTGATCATCAGTCGCATTTACTAAGCGACTTCATTACGTCACATATTTTTCAAGTGAATATGCTATCATAATAATCCAGGAACGTTTTCAACCGAGCCATGAGTTGGTGTATCAAGTTTTTCAACAAGCCATTACTTCCTTAAAGCAACAACAATTCTTAAGGGGAAAACTAGGAAAAAATGACTGCTCAGGTCTGGGTTCAAGAAAAATCTTTAATGACACCAAAAATAGGCAGCTTGGGCTCTGGGTCTATAACTTCTCTCTAACCTGTAACTGTGCTGCCTGTTTACTCTGCAGGGCATCTTCTCAGAGATAGACCTGGAAGGAGATGCAGAGAGTGAACTCCAGCAGACTGAGTTGCTCCAGAGCAAAACGACAGGTAACAACCATCCTCTGTTTCTCTTTAATTTCTCAAAAGTCGGCAAGGTCCAAAAGCGCACACAATACACAATATTAAGCACAGGGTTTAATGTTGTGGCTGATAATGTTTCTTATTATAGTTACAAGAATAAAACATGTTCTCAATTTGGAACTGAAAATAATTTGAATCTTTCATAGGAAAAAGCAAAAAGAGGAAAGCTGAGGAGGAAGCTGCTGAGCCAGAGGAAAAAGCAGGACCTTCACAGGAAGCTAAAGAGGAGAGTGACAGCGACTCGGATGACAGCAGTGATGATGAGAAGTAAAACCTCATTTATTTTGCATGTCCAGTTTGTGTTTTTAAGACGGGTAGTGAATCGAATGACCAAACTTCATTTTATTGCTGTACAGCTTTCTGTGCTTTAACATTTCACATAAATTAAATCCTAAAATCACAATTAAATTGATATACAACCAGTCTTAACTTTGCAAAATAAATTTCAGGGAGATTACTAAGATGAAGCAGGCGAAGAGCGCTGGTGGGAAGTCGGGAGACGCAGAAGATGACGACTTCCAGGTTGTTCCTGTTGAAAGCACCAGTGAGTAATGACAAACATTTACTTTCTATTGATTAGAGATTTGGCTAAAGAGAAATCTTTGTTTCTGATCCAACAATCACTATAGGGTGAGTGGAGATTGTCCGATATGGGTTTTTCTATGACTAACGACTGTGTCCATCTTTAGAAATCAGGGCAGCCATCATGTGATGATGGGTTGTTTCTTTTAGTTGAAATGTTTAGCTGATTTTCTTTTTTTTTTACTATATCTGATAAATGTCAATTATAGGTTTAATAATAACAAATGATTCACAAAATTGATTCATTGATTACTTCTATTAACATTTATTTAACAACGTAATATTTTAAATAAAACCAAATATTGAATACATGAAAGCACAACATAAAATGTGACTTTGCCATTAAAAAGGTTTTATTTGCAAACTTTAGGAGTAGTCAATCATCATTTTATCAGTAATGGTACTTGGCCAATGCAGAATCAAAGATGGCAAAAATCTACCTGTAGGTCAGAGTGTTTTGTGTTCCGCAGGTAAGAAAGCCAGGATCCTTGATGCTGAAGGTTTGGCCCTCGGCTGCCAGATTGCTACATCTAAGAAAAGAGCCAGAGACCTGGTGGATACCTCCTTTCATAGGTTTGTGATGGTTCAAAGTGCACCCATTCTATCTGATTCTGTTAGTTGAGGAGTAAGAATATCAGTCATTTTCTTATTATTGATAAGCGTCTTAAGAAAAACTAGCAATGTATAGCTATGGTGGGGAAATATTTACCCTTTGTGTACGTTGTAACATAATACAATCTCAGTTTATAAACTCTTTAGTATTGTAATATCACCCACCAAAGTATAATTTGTCCATTTTCACAATGCACCAAATTTATCATGATTCTCATCTTCAGAAGGAACAATAAAAGATGTTATTTAAATTAAAATGTTTAATTGTTATTATACTGATAACATCTACAGTATTTGGGTCAGTTGGTCCAACTATTAGATAAAGATGTAAAAATAAAACATGAATTACTACATAACACAGTGTTATAAGTACGGCTTTTTTGCTTCTGTAGGTTTGCTAGTTCTGAGGAGCCATGGGAAGTACCAGAGTGGTTTATTGACGACGAGCGCAGACACAGGAAGAAGCCTATACCTCTCACCAAAGAGATGGTGGAGGAGTACAAACAAAAGTGGAAGGAGATTGATGCCAGACCCATCAAACGAGTCGCTGAGGCCAAAGCCAGGAAGAAGAGGAGGGTAAGTTCAGGAGAGGCTTTTACTTTGAAACAAGTCTGCAATTCACTGATACGACTGTCGTCACATGGTAATTTACAGCACATGTACTTTTTGCACTTCTTGGTCCAGTGCTGTAGAGGTTAGAAAAGCTGTCATGTAGCGGTCAGTTAAAATATAAATGCTTCATAAAAATGTGGCAATTGTCTGGGTCCAGACCACAGGCAGCCTTTCACGTGGTATCTTGGAATCTGTCATGGGTCAAAGTATTTTTGTGGATCTTCATTTGTCAGTTTCTGTGTGACCCATCTAGATGCTGAAGAAGATGGATCAGGCAAAGAAGAAAGCAGAGGCCGTTGTCAACACAGTGGACATCTCTGAGAGGGAGAAGATGGCTCAGCTGAAGAGGTATGATGTTACACCGCTACGGTTGTAGCTGCACCAAAAGAAATGACACGGTGTCGCTTTAACTTTCAGTATAATAAAACAATTTCATTCTCATTCTTCATTCTGTCAGTATCTACAAAAAAGCAGGCCTGGGGAAGGAGAAGAGAGAAGTCACATACCTTGTGAGCAAAAAGGGAGTCGGCAAGAAGGTGAGACGGCCCCCCGGCCTGAAGGGAGTCTTCAAAGTTGTGGACGGTCGCATGAAGAAAGACATGCGCGGAATGCAGAGGAAGGAGCAACGCTCTAAGGGGGGCAAAGGAAAAGGAGGCAAAGGCAAGGGAAGACCGTCAAAGGGTGGCAAAGGAGGAGGAGGAAGGGGTGGAAAAGGAAAATGAGTTTGACCCTGTGATGTTCCTGTAAACCTGTCTCTATCTGTTAAACATTGCCTGAGCTCTTGTTGGAGCCTTGTGTGGTAAGTCCCATAGTGTTGGCTCTTGTATGATAGACAGATGCCAAAATGAACTTGAACTTGCTCACTGATACAAATACTTTCTTTTCAACAATCTTTGCTGAGGTTCCTTAAAACCCTGGGCACCTGAGCCCTGATGTGGCCATATTACGGTGCAGGTGTTTAAATTGCGTCTTTCTGAAGATGTAAATCATTTCCCTTGAGCTCTTTGAATCATGTGGTTTGATAGAAGAGCTGAACTGTAAGTTTTATACAACCATAAGTATGTGTTCATTGTATTCTGTAAATATTAAAGACACATCTTTGCAATAAATACTTAAGTTTGAAATTATGCCTTTTTTTTGTGTACAGTCCTGTCGCCATCCATGTTTTTTTTCTTCATTTTCTGAAAACCTGCGTACGTAATACAATGAGTGAGTGTCAAAGGTTGATGTCGCTTGAAGTGGCTCTTGTGAGAAGAAGGGCCTCTGCAGCCACAGCCAGGACAAACACCCAGTGGATTAAACATGCCCACTAACCATAACCTGACCATGACCACTGATGTTTTAGATGCAGTCTCTTTGGATAAGGGGATTCCTGTGCTTCTGTGACCCAGAGTGTATTTTCCTACATGGCTGGCTGCAGATAAACTTGTGACAGCCACAGCCACTCAGGAACGTTCAAGTAATTTGGCTGTATGCTGACCGATGTAATGCTGCACCCCACAGTTGGAAGTTCCTTATCACAGTTCAAAGTTGCAGTTCAAAACTGCTTTCTTGTCTCTTCAGTCTCTTTATTTTTGTTTGAAGTTTTCCAGTCAAGTGGGTGTGATGTCAAGTGACTATCATCAAACTTTTATGACTTTTATGCATCAGTGTTAGCATTAACTATCAAAGCAATATAGAACTTTGAGCTGCAGTTTTGTTTTTTTTCTGTGGAGGGATGAACTGCACTCAGTGTGCAGCCTGGTGGAATGTTTAGAAATGGAAGAAAGGAAAGTCTTCAGTATGTCCTAAGATAAAGAACTGGTTTGGAGAGCTTTGCACTGTGCTGAAGAACTTTGAACTGCACTTAACTGGACAGAAACATGTTTTGCTGTGGAGGGCATTCCACAAACTCCTGAAGATGAGCTGGTCCATGATGATGGCCTTACCAGCAGAGGCAGGAGAACTGTCATTAGTACATTTCACCTGGTGGCAGTGAGGATGAAAAGTGGAGGTAAGCAGACAATTAAGATTTAAAGAAAGACAGAGTAGATGTTAACCAGACCTCTATGACCTGTCCAGTATAATTTGTGGTGGAGTTTTTTCAGAATGTGATATTGCAAATGCAGATGAGAAGTCGGCAAACAGGAGTCTGGCTGTTTAGTTTTTCCAGATATTTTTTAGCAGGCAGATATGGCTGCTAAATAGACCTTAATTGCAAAAAAATAGGATATAGATTTGGGTGTAACTTGTATAAGTTGTATATGTATGTATGTGTATATAGGCATGTGTATGTATATGTATATTGGTTTTTTTATTTTGCAGAAATAGTACATTTCGATTCACACTCCAAAACAGATGGTGGCGGTAATGCGCCAAATCGTTGTTTGCCAACCGCCATGAAACCCTCAACGAGTAAGAAAAAGAAGAAGAAGAAGAAGAAAAAGCAGAAGAAGAATAAGAAGACGGCTTATACCGGAAAACAAACACAGTCGTTCGGGAAATCTCTCTCTTCTCCCCGCAGGATGGGTTCTGTTGTGCTGCTGTGTGTCCTGTTATCTGTGGCTGTCACCGGACAGAGGATGGACGACTGGGTCGATCCTTACGACATGCTCAACTACGACTCAGGCACCAAAACCATGAAGACGTCCACCGAGGTTACTGTCAACTTTTCACAAAAAACATTGTTATAGCGACAGCAAAAGTTGAATTCTGTTAGTTTTGTATCAGTACTCGTTTGTTTACATACTCCAGTTACCTTAAATTTCTCAAAGTGCGTTGCAAACTTTGCTTTGCCTTGAATACTCTGAAGACACTGTGTCTTGTGTTTGTCTTGTTGTATGTGTGTCTTTATGGGGACTAAAAAAACGTATACACCTAAGGTGGAGTGAAGACATTTTGACTGGTCCCACGTTCTGCCATCCCTTAAAGGGGCTTTTTGGGGGGTTAAGACTGGGTGAGCCACGGCACGGTCTAAGTAGCGTTTCCACTTGCATAGTACATGGTACCAGGTACTATTTTTAGTACCTGCTCCGGCGAGGGTAAGGTGTAGTGTTCTAATGTGATAGTCAAAGTAACGCGGTCACGCGAGACTGGAGAGATATATAACGCACGTTCGAATGAGTGGGATGCTGCTGTTGTGCAGCTGTCAATAAGGGAAGAATCTAAAAACCTCATACCAGCGTGTGGTCACTACAATAAGGGGCTAGGGAATGCATTGTCTTGAGTGTCCTCACTATGAATGCTGTGTGTCTGTGTGTGTGTGCGCGTGTGCGTGTGCGTGTGTCCCACAGCCTGCACACTATGACAAGGTGACTACAAAAAGAAGACAATACACGCAGGACGACCCGAGTCAGGCAGAGTCAACGCTGTGCAACAGCAAAGTAGAGGATCTAAACAGACAGGTAGGAAGTACATACACTACACACAACATAACTAAGTTATACATAAACGTGGAGGAAGCCAAGAGATGAAATATTAAAAGAAGGTAAATCCCTTTTAATTAACTGAACTGCCTAGACCATTTTAACAACATGTGTGTAGTTGCTACACAAATGTGCAGCATGCAGAAAAAATAAATCTTTTATCTCATATTATATATTTATGCCATATTAGTTTCTATTTTAGATGGGTTTCTATTTTAGATGGGTTAGATGGGTTACACTAGGGGAAAATGATCAAGAGCATAGGTCTCATTCAAAATGTTGCCCTGCATATACATGCAAGTTATACAACAAAATTATACAATGCAACGGAAGAATTCAAAGTTACATTGTTAAAGAAAATAAACAAAGATACAAGCACAAAACATTGATATGAGACAAGAATAAACAGGAATGACTGTAGGAGTTTACAGAGCTACAATGAGAAGCATGTCTTAGTTAATTTGATTTCAGAATCACAAATGTTGTGCTCTGTTTTTATTCAGATTGAAGAACAAAAGAAGAAGATTGTGCTCATCTCACAGCAGCCTACATGTAATCCAGTGTTCAAGAGATTCCTCAGCAGGCTCCTGAAGGACATACAAAGAGTTGGTTTGGTAGGTGGTTGTTTTATGCTCCTTTTTTGAAGGTTAATTCAAACAAAATCCTGCTTCAGTAATGTAAAGAATACCAAAGTGTAATGAGTCCTGTTGTTCACTGTCTCCTCAGCCCAGTGACTCATCAGATGTCCTCTATGATGCTAAAATCAGAATGTCAAGACAAGCCATGACAGAGATTCAGACATTTCTGGAGGGTGAAGACAACTGGGAAACTGGGGCCCTTGACGATGCTATCAGTCAGATACTAATGGATCTTAAACATCATGACTATGAGGCCTGGAAGTGGCATTTTGAAGACACTTTTGGTGTGGAAATTGACACACTACTGAGAGTGAGCTCATTAATTAATCAAAATACTTACAGATACTTTGGTTATGTGCTAAGCTCCTGCTATCATTCCCTCATTTCCCCATGTTTTTGCTCTCTGTTTGTGATTCAGGTGATGCTGTGTGTTCTGATCCTAATGGCCATCATTTGCACTCAGTTGTGGTCAATTGTGTCTTGGTTCGTGCAGTTCAGACGACTATTTGCCATTTGCTTCATCATCAGTTTGGCCTGGAACTGGTTTTATTTGTACAAGGTGAGGATCTAGCTCTTTCAGTCCCCTTGCTCTTTATGTAGCTGTGATATATTGTTAATTAGACCAACGCAATGTTTTTAATGCCATTACATTTATTTTGTCTAGATTGCCTTCGCTGAGCACCAAAGCAACATAGTGAAGTTGGAGGGCATCAGTGCAAAATGCACCGGTGTGAAAAGAATTGACTGGAGCGATAATTTGAAAGGTATGTCGGAATCAAGTGGATCATAAATGACATAGTATCCACAGACTATCTCTGTCTATATATGTGGGTAGGGGGGCACATACTGTATATAGACAAACAACCTAAAATAAAAATGACTGTTTGGGCCTTTAAAGGGGACATATTATGTAAAATCAACTTTTTAATAATTTTAATACTTATATTTGGGACTCTGGAGGCCCTAGCAGTCGCCAAAGTGTGGAAAAAGAATACTCAGTCCTTTTTTCGTGGTCCCCCTTAGTGTAAGTATAGGCGACAAAACATGCGATGTTGAATTCCCTGCGCATTTTGACGGCAGCATGTGCATTTCACCACGAATGTTACCACCCCACCAGTAAGTTTACTTCGAGAGCTCCACCTTAGCTCCACCTTAGCTCCACCTTAGCTCCACCTTAGCTCCACCTTAGCACCACCTTGTCCCTATAAAATGTGAGAGTGCAGGCGAGGGAGGAAGAGTGGTATTACGTCAACGCGGAGGGACAAGTTTGCTGTTCGTGGCTGCACAGTGGAGCACAGTGTTTTACACAAACTTCCAGCCTCAGAGGAATTTATATATGAAGCTAATGTGCCGGATAAAGTCAGCAAACGTGTGTTTGTGTGTTCGCACCACTTCACATCAGTGGTGCGTATTTAATCAGCGACCATATTTCACCGACGTACAAACACACACATTTTTAAGAAAAGGTCAAATAGAACTCATGACTGACCATTCTGACACGTCCTAATTAAAATATTTGTCCAGTACGTCCTCCATGACCGAAGCTCAGACTCAGTCTGATACAGTCACATACAGCGGCAGTTTATGCAGCTCGCCGCTCGTCAGTCAACTCATGATAAAGTGTGCAGGCCCTATTTACTTCAGATGTTAACACTTTTTGGTTCAAATGTCTTAGTCAATATCACTCTCTCATGCTTTAATAGCCAGACACATTGTTTTTCTGTAGAGTGGCTCAGAAGCACCTTGACTCTTCAAGATGACCCTTGTAAGACATACTATGAAAAAATCATGATCAACCCCATTCTGCTGGTGCCTCCAAACAAGGTAGGTCACTGCGCTGCTGGTATTCTTTATCCTTTGAGTGTCTACTCTTATCTATTCTCAATTAAGAAAACTTAATCAGTACTGTATGTCACATAGATTTGGTTCCGTTCAACTCCTCAAGTCTACCTAAACCTTAGTACTTAACATCTGTGTTTTTAGTTTCTCTATTTACATTGAAATAGTTCAGGTTTAACCTCTCTCCCCCTCCCTCTCTCTCTCTGTTAAGCCACTCTTAATGACCATCACAACTTTATTCACTGAACCACTGAAGCACATTGGACAGGGAATAAGTGAGTTTCTTCGAGCCCTCCTCAAAGATCTGCCTGTTACGCTACAGATTCCAGTTCTCCTCACAATCATGCTCTCCATTGTGGTAAGGACCCTTTATATATATATATAAAAAAGGAACCTTCATAAATTCACACTTAAACACAATAAATAAAATCCATCAGCCTGCATATATGCTCAAACATGTGCATGAATTATTGTTTAAAGGGTAAATGGAAACTGGACAGCTTAGTTGATAGAGCAGGCGCCCCATGGGGCAAACGTCCTATTGCAGTGACTCGGGTTCGATTTTAACTCTGCTGCATGTCTTCCCCCTTCATACACTGTAAAAAGATACAGATTTGATGGACAAGAATTACTTGGTGAGGACTAATGAGGAACCACAACATTCCTTGACTTAGTACCAGAGGAAAAAGGCCTTTTTTATCACCTAATTTTTGATTTTTGAAAATTCTGTTAAAAGTTGCAATACATTTAAACGTGAACCTATATATTGTCTCTAGACTTTCATATTATTTTGACTCTTCTACAGGTATTAATGTATGGAAGCATGCAGGCAGTCTTTCAGCATGGAATCACTGCACCTCTCCGCCGCCCTCGACGAGATCCACCTCCTCCAGAAGTGGAGCCACCGCAGCCTCAGTTCCAGAGGATCCAGGGCCGTGAGCATTTGGAAGAATTAGATATTCAACAGCGACGTCCAAGGCAGCGAGCCAATGATGGCAGGTTGCACAGGCATCAGGTTCTTAAGCAGCAACCCAACAGGCCCAGAGAAGAACAAGGTCAGGTATTTGTGGAGACACTGTTAGCTGCTGACCCTTCCCACAGTGAGGATGAGACGGATTCTGAGCAGTGGGAAGGAAATCCCGATCTCTCTGCTGATTTAGATTCAAATGAGCAGCAACCAGCTGCAGCGAGTGCTAGTGGTGTTGCTGCTGAGACAGCCCCAGAAGAGACTATATCCACTCGGTCCGATTCATCTGAGCCAAAGGCGAAACCTGTCAAAGTGAGTGAAAACCGTTCTCAGGATGAGCCCAGCAAAGATCATTCAGCACTCAAACCTCAGCCAGCAAAGAGATGTCCTTCACCAGCAGATGTAAAGGTGAGCTTTTTCTTTAAGACATGAAAAGTAAATCTAAATTTTCTTGATAATTTTCTTTGATAGTGCCTCTTATCTTTGTTATGTTTACTGCTTCAACATTGTGCATGCACTAATGGGACAGTCACGTGCTTCACAAATTGGTAAATGTTTTATTAACTAGATCATTTTTATACTTTTACTGTGTTGTGGATATTTTTTTATATTTGTCCTATTTGTTTCTCTGCCACACCAGAACTCGTACATATGCCCCTGTTGGTTGGTAGTATGAATTTAATTATGTTCTATAACCATAAATGAATTACAAAATAGATTTATATTTATATAATCTGTTACCGTTCAGACATTTTGTATACTCAACTGACACACTGTGGACAATATTAACACAGCTGCGTTTATCTCACCCTCTTTTGTTTTGGCTGCTTATACAGTGTATATATATGTATAAATGTAAATGTGATTATTTCTGAATTAAACTTGCCTCCTCCTCACTGCAGGACCCAGAAAACAAGACTTCCTCTGTCTCACTGCCACACGTTGAAACTGTCGGTGTTCCAGTTCAGGAGTCGGGTTCCGCACCATTGGACTAGATCATCATGTTTGGTGACAGACTTTGCTGAAATGTGCATCAACGACTTTAATGGCTGGTCAATGTTGAGTTGGCCCAATGCTGCACTGTCACCCACATTTGCTTTTCCTTTTGATGACGCACCAGTCCTGTCACTCGTCGTCATCTTATGATTTCCTCAGTCAGAGCATAATATTTAGTCAACTAAACTAGTATCAGGGAAAAGGGAACACTGTTTAAAATACAGCATACTGTTTTGTTTAAAGAAAACAGTGTTGTTTACATGATCAGGTGTCTTGGGTTGTCTTATCCATGGACAGGAAATATACATTAAAGATGTGTGTGTGTGTATGTATGTATATATATATATATATATATATATATATATACATATATACTGGATATATATATAAAACACTTCATTTGCATTTGATTCACCTTTCTGAAGTTTAAATAAGAACTTTTTTTTGTATTATAAAGTGGATATTTCACTTTTAGAATCAGCTATTTTGTGGTTTTTGCTTCATTCAGATAAGCGGCAGCTTTTTTTTCTAGGAAAAATAACAAAACCGTTGCACAAAGCATGACAGGGTCACTGACAGCATGTGTAGGTGCAGTGGCAAAAGTTGCTATTAGTGAATTTCATAGACCTGTGTGTCAATTGCAGGATCAGCAAATCACAGAAAAATCGCAAAAACAATTAGAAAAATGACTTGTAGCAGTCCTTCCCAGTTAAAAAGAAGAATTTAACGTTATTAAAGAAGAGTCGTTTACTCTGCGGTAAGTTTTGATGAACCTTCTGTATACAGCCGATATAGAGGTGTTATCTACCAAACACATGCAGTATACAGAGTTAGTGACTAGCTGTTGATTTTAATGGTTGATTATAATTTGCCAAAGAATATGCGACTTAAATGTGACTTGAAATTAATATTTTTCTGTGTCTGCTGTGACATGTACATTAACACCAGTGACCAATAACAACTTTATATGGTGATTTATGCTGTAGCAGTATTATGTTATTATTCCAATTTGCTGCAACACATATCTGAATATCACATGCCAAGTACTGCAGCTGTGATCAGTGAAACTTAATCATGTTTGATACCAAGGACTTCCATCTTTATAAATGTCCTGCTTTTGTTTTACAGTATTTATTGTCCTTTGGCCTCAAGACTTTAGCATACAGTGTGTATTTGGGTTTATATGATGTATGTTACATTGTATTACAAGAGGGAAACACAGTTTCACTGTTTTCTCTGCTGATTGAAAGATTTTTAATGAAATCGTAACATACGTATAAATAAATACCATTTTTAATTATTTTGTTTGTCTCACTCACGTCATCCACATGAGAGTCGTGCCAATCCCAGCTGACAGGATGAAAGAGGGGATATACCTTGGACAGGTTGCCAGTTCATCACAGGGCCACATAGATATAGACAACCAATAACTGGTTATTCTGCTGTCATTATTTAATATAATCTCATTATATGATTGTAGAGACATTTTATCTTGAATATAAAATAATTTTGTCATATAGGGCATTACCACAACTCTGGGTGACATGACATGGTTTGGCCCCTGTGCAATGGACTGGTGACCTGTGACCTGAGGGTCGCATGGAGCTGGCGCCTCATCTGGAGGATACATCAGTAGATAATGAATGACAATGGAAACAATACAGACACAATGTTGTTAAAGGGAAAATGGATAAACCAATAAAAATGTGGTCACATAAAAAGAGGAAACAATACAGTTCTCTCCTAATCTAAGAGATTTAAGTAACATGCATAAAAGCTGTGGTTCATTTATCAGATATATCTCTTGGAAATGTCTGGTTTAGTGTGGTAGAAAAGTGTGTGGCTGTTGAAAAAGTGATGCACAATATTACTCTTACCAGATTATATGTATATGTTTGTGTATTTATATGTGTGTGTGTATGTATATATATATATATATACATACACACATATACATATATAAATTCTTCCTATTTATACAGTATATATATTTTTTCTATATATATAATTCAACTGTCAACTATCCAACCTAAAACAAACTTCACTCTTGCTGTTGAGCTTGGAGCCACTCAAGAAAGTTTTCCACTTAAAAGAAGAACAGGTCCCTGGAATGATAGACAAACACGCCCACCCCCTCCACCTATAATGTTTCCTACACTGTCACTTTTTTTCCAGGGAGTGTGTCTGTCTTCTCTTTTATTGGCTTCTCCCTCTCTGGGGTCCTCTCTGGGGTCTCCATGGTTGACGCCATGCTGTGGTCCTCTGTGGCTGGGATCAATTTGGAGTGTCTAATTAACACTAAGTAATGGGGACTGGGTACAATGGTTCAGGGCATGTTTTCTTGGCTGTGGTGGCTGCAGTTGGACATAGTTGGGGACCTCGCGCCGTAGATTGAGCACCTGTGCGCATCAGGAAATTCGTTTCCTGATTGGCTGAGCGGCAGTTGCGGTTTCGCACAGAAACCACAGCAGAAGAGACAGAGAGTGCCGCGGTCTGAGGAAGGTATCAACCTGCCACCTTGTTGAAAAGCGAGTCATTTGTGCGTCCGCGTGGATAATCGATCATGGAACTACTGGTTCGATATCTGGAGAGGAGCAACTCGGTTAGGTAAGCACCGGTGTTTGAAAGTAGCTCCTGTTTGTGTTAACTGTTTTGGAAAACCATGTTTCTCAAATATCATTGACCAAAAACCAATTACTCTCGTTTCAGGCAGGTATGTAGTGTATTCTGTGTTTTTTTGTTTTATGTATTCACTTACTTTTATTTGACTACTGTGCAAAATAGTGTTACCCCTGGGGGACGTTCAAGTTTGAAGCTACCTTTAGGTCAAATGAGTGTGTCAGGGAGAGTCTGTGGATGACATACTGTTGGGGAAAGTACTGAAAGTACACTGTTTGAACTAACCTTGGACTTAAACCCAAACATGCAGGCAGCCTCGTGAATGCAGGCAGTGTACTCAGCACATGGAGTTCCCTTCCTGTCAGAGTTGTTCAAGCTGGTGCACTGGAAAACACTACTATTGCTCAACGAAATTATCACGAAATAACTGCTCTCACACTTTCACTTCTGGATTTTCAGCATAAGCACTATTGCATCTGGTCTCCTCATTGTTTAGTCAGCCCTTTAGCCACCACAGTGCAAGCATAACTACATACACCACTTTATTTGATACAAAGGAAACCTATAGTCAGGGGTATCATCCCATCCACCATGGTCTTCTGCTCATTGTGTTTTGGATTCAGAGATTGTCCTCTGCATACTTCCTACAACCTCTGCCATCAGTGAGGCATTTTCATTCAGAGAACTGTTGCTCAGTGGATATATTGGTTTTTAAACCATTCTCCTATAACGTTAGAGACAGTTGTGCATACAAATCTCACTAAATCAGCATTTTCTGAAATAATCAATAATCAATAATCAACTTCACACAAACCACCTTTCATTCCCATTCTGAAGCACGGTTTTGACTTTAGCAGGTCGCCTTGACCATGTCTATGTGTCTCAAATTACATTGAATTGCTCCCATGTGACTGACTAATTAGATATCAGCCTTTACATGCAGTTGAACAGAACCTCATGTTGTACCTAATAAAGTGGCTGCACCTCGCTACAATTGTCATGATTGGATTGTTTCTCGATACTTAAGTATGTTTGAATTGTATTGCAATTCAGTAGCATCGATAAATAAGATTTTCTCCTTAAACCAAAGTGAAATCAATACAAAGAGTAAAATTTCAAAATTAAATTACATTTTTTTATGTAGCTAGTTTATGTGTCCTTGAGCAACACATTTAACCCTAGGTGAATGGTTGAAAAGTGTAAAGCTGCTCATCAAGACTAAAAGCTCTAAATAAATGCAGACCATGAACTCTTCTTCTGATTTTGCAGTAGCAAGTAACAAAGTTAGAGGAAATGTAGTGGAGTAAAAGCTGCTTGAAATATTAATAACAAAGTAAAATACAGATATGTGATTTTTGCACATAAGTACAGTAACTAAATATTTGTACTTTGTTACATTACAACACTGGTCTTTGGCCACCATTAGATGTTGTTGTTGTTGTTGTTTTAGCAATGCTATATAGAATGTGATAGACATGGTGCCTTCAGGTGCCCAAAAATGTATGCAGTTTATGTCTATTTTTTTTCTCTCTCCCACCCCTAATAGTCTTAATGTTGCTCTTTCAGCTCTGCTTTGACCTCAGATACTGTGAATGAGGAGAAACTGAGAGATGACCTGAAGTACTACTTCATGAGTCCATGTGAGAAGTACAGAGCCCGACAACACAAACCCTGGAAACTGGGAGTGCAGATCCTGAAAATTGTCATGATCACCACACAGGTTTGTGCAGTGGGTTTATAATGTAGATTAGCAAGGTGGAGAATAGAACAAACTACGAACATTCCCTGGTACTGTAATCTTTCCACAGCCTGGTCACATGAGATGAAACAACAGCATTTCATCTCTTTTGAGAGATGCTTTCTCAGTTTTGACATAGATGGCTTCCTTCACTCCTCTTTCAAACCGTCCCTCTTCTCTGTCTGAAATGCATACATCTGTATGTCCCTTTCTGTGCAGATGTAGGATGACAACAGAGTCCCACCCTGAGGAGTTGACTCTCCTGTGTTGAGCCATGTGTTGTTGTAAGGGTTGTTCATTTGCTCCCCTTTTTTTCAAACAGACCAAATTCTAGAAACAGGAATAAATGTACTGGACTATCTCCACCCTTACTTATTCCTGTAAGAATTTGCGTCACTGTTTACTTTCCATTTACTTCCCTTAGGCCATATAACTGTGTATGAACTGCCTCCCAGCTGCTATTACTTTCCTTATTGGTGTTTGCGTCACATTTTATCTTGTATTCATTGTTCCATCTAGTATTTCCTCTGCTGCTCTAACAATAAAAAAATCCCTTCTTTGGCGATTAATAAAGTAATATTGTATGTTATCCTGTTCTTCTTAGCTCATCCTGTTTGGCCTCAACAACCAGCTGGTGGTTTCCTATAAGGAGGAGAACACCATGACATTCAAATACCTGTTCTTAAAGGACTTCACCGGAGTGGATGAGGACGACTACAGTGTTGCTGTCTACACTCAACAGGGTGTCTATGACAGTCTGTATTATGCACTAGATAAGGCAAGTTTACCTTCCCCAAACTTCTTGCTTTTGATTTTGTTAGATTTATGAATGCATAACCAAACTCTGATGCGCATCAAAGAAGCGAACTCTGGTCCACTTAAAAACGTAGGTCTGGGTTCGCTTCCAGTGAACCAAATGCAGGAAGCAGACTACAACGCACGGCATAATGATGAGACTTCAGATTTTACAGCGAACACCTCCACTCACCTCTCCCTTTCACAAGCACATCAGGGAACTACAGTGGCCTTTTTATAGCAAACAGAATATTGTTTATCTTGGCATAGAAGCTTCCACTTCTACACAAGAAATGCAGACTCTGGATGATTTGTCCACTTGGGCTGCTGAGGAAACATTGTGTTTATTTTAAAGCCATTTTTATTTTAAAGTGATTTTACACTAATGAGGTTTCATTTTGCTTCAGGTTGTAAAAACTATAAAAGTAACTACAGTTTAGTATCAATGATGCAAATACATGCTTTTATTTATTTATAATAATATGTAAAATTAAGTATTGGTCAGAATATGAGATTATTATTATTATTGTTATTATTATTATTATTATTATTATTATTATTATTATTATTATTATTATTATAATAATATGTATGTGTATGCGCAGTAGAATCCTGGCTATTTAAGAAACACCTGCACTTGGATGATCACAAACCAGGATACGGTTGATGATCAGCACTACAAGTGACCCCATTTGACATGCTGTCATTTAACAATGTTTGGAAATCCAAGAAAAACGGACCGGAACTGCTAAATTTTCTTTGCAATACTGGAATAACTCCTTTGTGCTTTATGCAGTTCACACAGAGAGAGTGTATTTTACCTGTATATTGTCATATTTACAGTACAGCCAGTTGGGCCGGCTCTCCACCGGTCCCATCTCATACGCTGAAGATGAGGATGGAAAACTGCTTCCACTCATCATCTGTAAAGAATACTATAAGAGGGGCATGGTGGAGCCTTCAGAAGAAGCCTACGACATAGATGCTCAGCTGGAGACAGGTGCGAAGGACCATTCAGCCTTTTAATTTGAACTGCATCTTGATAGTATATTGTGTGTGTGTGCATTCTTTTCTGACAATACTTTACATTATTGTACAATAACAATATGACAGTGTGGTAATAATTGAGGGGATTTAGGGAGGATGAATTTACCAATTCGGATTCCCAAACATTTTAATGTAAAGGTATTAAAACTGATAGCCTACAGTAATTATCAATACCAAGCTAATACCTGGATATTACTTGGTATTACTGTAATATTATCTCATTATAACCACACTGTTACAAAAAGCTGGAGACTGCCATATACTATACTGATTTGGTCAAGGATGTTCATAAACCACATTTTTCTGTTTTTCACTGCATTGAAAATGCAGATTTTTAAAATGTGGATTTTTATCACTATGACACAATTTGAGAAGTATATTCCTATTATAAACTGCAGCATAGTAAGATTATGACTAGCAGTGGAGAAAAGGCTCTTTCTGATGTTGCTGTTTTCTCACTTGGTTCCTCTCTTTCTCAGTTTGTACATCATATTATCCGAACACCACAAACCTGCATAATTCATCCTTTTTTGATCTGGATTTTTACAGGTACACAGTGTCATCAATACATTAATGAAATATTCTGTTTATATACATGAACACAATGTTGTTAAAACTTCTTTTTAAGGCTTGTTGACATCAAAATAACCTTCCAGCTGAAGGGAATCAACCTGCAGACCGTGCGTTCAAGGGAGCTGCCTGACTGCTACTCGTTCTATGTCATGGTATTGTTTTGTTATTTTCTGTTATTAGATTAGAATGAAACCTAATAGAATATATTATTTTCAAGTGACGGGAGCAGGTGAAATGCTCATGATTCTTTTCTTCATGTGATGAATTTGAGGACTTGAAGAAACTTTGAGACTCTTCACACTTTGATTGCACAGATCTGTTTATTGTAGTTTTTAAGAAGTTTCTGATTGTTTTTTTAATTGATATGCTTTCCTTTCCACTTTTACAATAGATAAGATTTGACAACCATTGTCACAGTGGAAAGGTGAAACTATTCCTGGACATAGATGCTCAGAGCAATGCGTGCAGAGACTGGAAGATATCTGGAACGGGTAAGTTGGAAATTTCTGACTAAATGGAGAAATATGATAACTCGTGAAACACTAGTATAACTAGTATATCAGATTAAAAGTCGTTTATAATCTTATTTATTTTACCATTCTAGTGTACGTGCAGAGTTTAGCAGGTAAACGATCGATGAGGTGATTTAGTTATTTAAATCACAATGTAATTTTTATGAACAGTGTAATTTTTGTCATTTAATACCTAAAACTCTCACATGGTTGTATGTGGCTGCACTGTGATTGTTATTTATTTTCCTTATTTACCTTGTTGAAAGGCGATCGTCCACTTTGAAGGGCTCATTATTGTTGACACTGTTCTGAAATGAAATGGCGTTATCAGTCATGAATGTGAAGGAGTTCTCTCAGAGATAAACAGTCACACCCACTTCGTCTGTTCCAGCTCAGAAGAACACGCACTATCTCCTGATATTTGACGGCTTCGTTATTGTGGTTTGCCTCACATCAGCAGTGCTATGTACCCGCTCTATCATTCTGGCTGTGAGGCTACTCCAGGTCAGCAACTTGGTCTCTGTTCATATTGTACAATATCACAGAGGGCATTTTTCTTTTCTTTTTTTATTAAAACCCACTTTTTCAAATTTTCCTCAAATGTCACCCCAAGCACAATTCATGTAAGTTCCCCCATTTGCAGATTCTAAAATGAAACCCTTCGACACACTAAGATAATATAAATAATTTGACATAAACAACATAAAGTCATCAGCTGATTGGGCGATTGGAGATTTTGTATTTTTATATTTTTCAGAGATTCTCCCAATTCCTCCATGAGAACTATAATCGCAAAGTGTGTGAGGACGATCAGCGGGAGTTTCTGAATGGCTGGTATGTGCTTGTCATCATCAGTGACCTCATGGCCATAATTGGATCCATACTAAAGATGGAAATACAAGCAAAGGTAAAGTTTCAACACTTATTGTGAACTTCTGTTCAAAGGTTACAGGATTAATACTGTATTACTGAATGGCTCATGTCAAATAGCTAGGAGATGTTCATGTTGTTATGTGTACTTCTACAGCGGGTTAGGCAAAAATGTCAAAGTTTACAGCAGTCAGTGTCAACTTTGAATTTACACCCTGTTACTGATTAAGCTACTAAGAGGTAAGATTGTGGGAATAGCTGTTGAATTATACCCTCTTTGTCAGCAAAAAATCTGCGTAGATGCTGTAAAGGCCTTTATATTTTAACCTGTCTGTCACTTTTATAACCACCACAGACAGAGGAGTAAACACCCATGACTGAAGCCTCTGTTAAAGAGGAAGCTGTTAGCTTGCATTTGAAAACATGTTCTTGTCTAATGAATAATTTGGCAGCCAATTCTTGTTTGCCCTAAAAAAAGAACAAAGTTTAGAAATGTAATGATAGGGCTTAGATTCAAAAAGGAAAACCTTTGTGGACGTATCAGATTGGGGTGGCGATAAGGGGAAGTTGTCCCTGTTAATAAAGAAATGCTTAACAGGAAACATTTACAATCTTTCTGAAAAGAGACAACCTTGATTTTTAAAGTATATCCCTGAATTTGCTCACTAAGGTGACTTTTATTACTAAAGAAAAACATTACAGCAAAACACAAATGACATACATTTACTAAAAAGAGCACTCAAGCCATTCCAAAAATTTAACATTAGACGGGGTAAGAAATGAGGATATCCAAGGGACAGCTCAGGAAGAGAGGAAGAGAGGAAGAGGAAGACCAGAGAAGGCTCATGGATGTAGTTGAGGAGGAAATGAGGACAGTTGGTGTAACAGAAGAGGACACAGAGACAGATGATTCGCTGTGGCGACGCATAAAGGGAGAAGCCAAAAGAAGAAGAAGAAAAAGATTTGGGTTGGATATCAGCTCAGCGGTTTTTGGGTAATCCTGCAGAAAGACGGCACAATAAACAATAACCTTTGGCAGAATTAAAGAATGATATGATGTTCCACATTGTACTTTCACCTGTTATATAATCCAGTCATGTGACACTTTACCACAAATGGTGAGCCACCTATTAAAGTAGAATTACAGTTAAAACTGTATTGCGTAACTTTTTAATTTAGACAAATGAGTTCACACAATGCTGATAAACCTTATGAGCTCCACACAGCTCTCTGTTTTTCTCAACGTTAAGATCTTGTGTTGCCCAGCGACATTGCCCTGCTGCACACAGCAAGTGATTTATTTTTCGCCAAGACAGACAGAGGCAACATCAGTATTACGTTGGTAAACGTAATACGTAACGGACAGAATATCAAAAAAGGTTACACGTTGCAGCTTTTAAAGTGAACACATTTAAATCCCACTAATCTACTGTACTTTCTGAGGCCTGATTTCTTAGTGAGACTAATGGGACTAATGGCAAACTTGATTAATCTTCTAATTAATCTCTCCCTCTCTCTCTTCCTCCCTCAGAGTCTGACTAGTTATGACGTGTGCAGTATCTTCCTGGGAACGTCTACATTAATGGTGTGGGTTGGCGTGATCCGGTACCTGGGATATTTTCAGAAATACAATGTGAGTCTGAGTCTGAAACCTTTCATCCTTGAACAACAACGTTAGAGCGGTGTGATTATCGATTAGCAAATATCTGAATGAACTGTTTAGCAAACAACCAGTGGTGTGTCTTGAGATTTTTGAGGCCCCATGCAAAAGCCGCTGTGCCTAGTTTTGAGGTTCCCAACCATTGGCATTCCAGTTCTCATATATAGCTAATGATAAAAGGAGATCTTACAAAAATCCCCCTGTATTTAACTGTTTCATGGTTTTATTGTCATTCTTTGTCTGTTTCTATTGCAGGTGCTGATTTTAACTATGCAAGCCGCTTTTCCCAAGGTCCTGCGTTTCTGCTGTTGTGCTGGCATGATATACCTCGGCTACACCTTCTGTGGGTGGATCGTACTCGGCCCATACCATGAGAAGGTAAAGGACAAGCTGGTGTGAGGAGAGCACTGGCTGTGACATGAATGTTAGATAAGAGAAGTGAGTTTATGGGACAGCGGTTAATCTGTATCCAGAGTTTAAAGTTCTCTGTTGGCCAGAAAAGGACAGGCATTAGGTGTCTACCCAAAGAGAAGAAGCAACATGGAGGGAGGGAGGGAGGGGGTTGTAACAACCTGAGCCTGGTGGCTGTGTGACACACTGAGCTGTAGAACATATGCTTTTACAAAGATAAACCAAAAGCAAATGTTCATGTAGACTAAGGGTGTGTATAGACTATATAGATTTTTTTTCTCAGCTACCATTTCCTGTTCTTCATGTAAACCAATGCAAAGTGATGTCATTTTGGAAAATGAACATTGGCTAGTGGCCATTGCACTCCACATTCGCACAGGAAAACTCAAAATTACACAAAAAATAGATTTGATGCAAGATGTAAAGTAATAGACTATGGATTCAACATTGAAATTAAACTCTTAATGAACATTTTAAGTAACATTAAAAATGTTAATGGCCAATGAAATGAATACAAAAGTAGCATGCGGTGGAATATCTATCGAGGTTTCTAGACATTTTGAATAACTATTAGGTAATCAATATATCAAATCACTAGTAATAGTAGTTAGAATTTTTTCTTTTTATAATATAACAAAAAACTGTCCTTTCAGTGTTCTGAGAGGTGGGTCGGTCTGTAGGTATACTGTATAGTCACTAGGTGTCAGTATACATTTTGCTCAGTAATGTTCTGGCTACAGTGATGGCCACTCTCATGCTTTAGGAGTAGGTGTTTAGACTTGGACTAAACATTTCACATAGGGCTTAAGTTCTTCCCACACTGACGTTTATATGCAAATATTGTCTCTACCCACCATGGACAGAAAAAGGAGAAATAGATATGGGTGACATGCAACGACATCCTCAATCTTGTTTTAAGTTTATTGGTTTAACTATATGTTCACACATAAGAGTAAGATATGTGCAAGCTACAATAAATAATAGAATATGGTATTTCAAGAACTAACAACACGTATTGTCTTCAAAGTAAAAGAAGATTTAAAAATGTCCTTATGCTTTTAAAGGAAACGACAACATTTAACTGCAAATTAGGTCAATCTGAACAGGACCACAACTTCCACTCAGGACAGATGCTGTTAACAGCAAGGAAAGAATTGTGTATGTTTAGCTGTCCTTGCCTGTTAAGATAAATTATTTACGGAAGTTGGTCTATCTCACATCTGTCTTTTGGACGATGAGCTCTGCCTTGTTTAGAATCCAACTGCTGCTCTGAGATCAGCCACCCAGGGCCTGCTGACCAAACTGCTGACCAAACCAGTCTACGTTGATAATGTTAAACTGAAAAGTGGAAATGACTGACAGTGATTCATTTTCATCTGTCATCAGCAGAAGTGGAAGTGAGTGCAGCTAAGTAATTTTCAGTTCCCTGTATGTCCAGCACTGCAGTCTACTGAGACTTGGGCACAATATTTACATTGTGGTAGCCAGGGGAGCCCCCGTGGCAGTGTAGAGTGCTGTCAGCTCTTCCAGGATTCCTGTGTATTTACTGAGGGAATAAACAGTACGTTCTAGGACTTGCCTTACCACACGTCTTCAAGGGCTCTGCCCTGCATCCATATCGTCGCAGTGGGTGTTGGTTTTAGATGATATCTCACCCATGAGAACTTGGCTTTGTTAGACATCTGTCTGTTTGTTTGCTTTTCTGTCTTCATCAGTCCACCGCTATGATGTACCAGGCTTTTTACAACTCCTGCTTATTCTTACTGTCTCTGCAGGAGCCAACACTTACTGATACTATTATACATCTGCTGCTGGTCTCTCTCTCTCTCTCTCTCTCTCTCTTCACTTTGCTCCTGCCTCTTTCAAATTGAATTGAACACATATACAAATGCAGGTTTATGGCTCATGCAGCATTAGGTCATAACCTGTTGCTTAACACGGGGAAATTAGTCATGTAAGCTTATTAATTATTTTACTACTGACGTGTTGTTTCCTGCTTCCAAATCTTTCAATAATTCATAGTTCTTCCCTCATTTGTCAGGATTATCTGCTTCTGGGGCTGCTGAAGTCAGTGGTGGGCAATGTTTGGTCACTGGGTCAAACAAAGGCACGACAGAATTTACAATGACTGACAAAAAGTTGTAGATTCCCACTCTGGAACAAAAGTACAAAAGTAGTTTACAGGGACACACTCGCAGAGATGAAAAAGGACAATTTCAAACCTCATTACTAAATTGTTTCTCTTTCTCCGTGGAAAAAGCCTGCTGTGATGTGAGACGTTTCAGGACGGCAAGTAAAGTTAAAAAAAGAAGAAAGAATTGAGCACATTTTGAGCTGTTTACAGTGAAACAACAGTGAGGTTAAATCGAGTCACAACAACCTCCATCTTGTTGTTTCCATTGTAAGGAGATGTGCAGTGAAATCTGTTTGGGGTAATAAATTGTTATGAGCAGGTGCTTTAAAAAGGGAATAGTTTGCTCTACTGACCCCAACCTGGAAAACCAGCTGTTAGTCATATTATCATTACTACTATCTAACATCAGATGCCTCATCAAAGGGAGTTCCGTCCATCTCACTGGAGAAGATAGTGATACTGTGTGTGTACATTTTCAGTAATTTAGTGGCTCTTCTTGATAGGAAACAGGTTTCCCACCTCCTGCATTGGTTATAATTTATCAGCTTATATATAAATAATGAATCTAGTAATTATAGACACTCACATCTCATCATCACCAGCTGCGAATGTCGCAAGGTCTGGGACAGCTAAAATAATGCTGGTTATTTTCTTTTGGCTGCGTCCACAATAGTTGCATGTGCACTGTGTGGTGGCTACATTGGCTGTAGGCTGCTTCCTGTACAGCACTGTTTACAATGTCTGCTGTATTAGTCAGTCCTGTTGCAAATGTGCCACAATAATAATAATAATAATAAAAAGCATATAATGGATTCAGGGAAGTGAAACATGAGTGCTGTTACTTTGAAATGGGAACAGGACATGTTGAGGTTTTTACACATGCAGATACAGATTGATTTTTGAAATTGTGGTGGAGAATCATTTTGCTGTGAAATGCACATCACTTGTGGGAAAACATTCTGCCTTGACCCTTGAGATTTACAATTTGTTTGGTGCCATGATTGGAACAAGGGCCTTTCTGCATGGAGTTTGCATGTTCTCCCCGTGTGTGCGTGGGTTCTCTCCAGGTTCTCTGGGTTCTCCGGCTTTTCCCACAGTCCAAAAACATGTAATGTGGGGATTAGGTAAATTGGACACTCTAAATTGACCATAGGAGTGAATGGTTGTTTGTCTCTATCTGTGTGTGGCCCTGCGATGGGGCAACTTGAATACTATGTCAATTTCTTTATATGTTATGTGATATTATGTGTTTTCTTCTGTTTGTCCTAGTTTGAGGGCCTGAGTCTGGTGGCGGAATGCCTGTTTTCCCTGGTGAACGGCGACGATATGTTCTCTACCTTCGCCCAGTTGAAGAACACAAACACGCTTGTGTGGCTCTTTAGCCGGGTGTATCTCTACTCCTTCATCTCCCTGTTCATTTACATGGTGCTGTCACTCTTCATCGCCCTCATCACAGATGCTTACGAGACCATCAAGGTACATGCTGAGGCTGAAACTGCTTTGTTTGGACATTCTTCCGAAATTATACTGTCAGCTCATTGGTCAAATATTAGTGACTCCATTAGAATGTGGCAGGTAAAACTGATTCACAGCAAAGGGCTGCAATATGTTTCTGCAGCACTTGAGGCTGCATTTTTAGAACCAAATCTCTGGGCTGAGAAGTTATGAAGATATTAGTGCTGAATTTGTACCAGAAATGTCTAGTATTCGTTTTTTTCATACAGGTATCCAAATTTGAGCTAACTATTAGATTATTTTGAATGTGCAAATAGATGGCAATTTCATGTTGTCATGTGAGAATTCACTTATTTCTGTTCCCTGATATTGAGGTTTTATTTGGGCAAAAATAAGGAACTCCGCATTACCAATAACGGTTGGTAGTTTGAAATCAAATGTTCCCCAATAATTTAAAATTGCAAATAACTACCATAGAAACAGAACTCCAGGAAAACAGTACACCTGAATCTTTCTTTTGTTTTTCTAACAGAACTACCAGAGAGATGGATTCCCATTGACAGACTTGCAGAAGTTCCTCACAGAGCAGAAAGATTTCCCTGTTGTTGAGGAAAACAGTTTGACAGATGTTCACATCAGAAACACCGTGCTCTGCTGCTGTGAACGGTATGACAGTAGCCACAGTTATGTTGATACACAATATTTAATCTTTGTTCACACACCCATCTACACACACACACACTTGGAGCCACACTGGGAGCTTCACTCTGCAAACACGAAACCCGAGAGTTATTATTGCTCTTTTTGGTGACGCATTGTTGCTAGATGATCATTTCTGCACTACACTTGGCACAGAGTGTCAGCTTAGTCAAACAAACATGGGCAGTACTGTGTTTAATCTACTTTTAATTACGTTTTAACAAATGACAAAGTTTGCTTTGAAGTAAAAGCTCCTGCTATCGATCCACCTTGCTTAGAAATTAGTAAAAAAGTAATTTGATTTTTGAAATGATCACATGATAGTCAGTCAGCTGTCCCTAGCGTAGCAAGCTTTAGCAAGACATTGTGTTTCTCTATGCATCCCTTTTTTTCTACTCATTCCTTTTTTACTGTGAGCCAAACTCTATCATCTTCAGGCAGGAGACTGCAGCGGAGTTTCCTCCACGCTGCGGTTTGGCTCAGTCTGAACGTGGTCTGAAAGCAATGAAATTAGTGGTGAGAGCTATGCAGACACACCCAGTGATGGGCTGATTACAGAGAAACGCTGGGACATTGCTCTCCCCTTTACTGTGTTACCTCCCAAATAAACCCCAGTCAATACTGGGGTTGAATTGAGCTACCAAAGTTTTGTTGAAGCACAGTGTCTGGTTGGACAGAGTTATGATTTTATGATGATGGGACAATGGTTAACTGCAGTAAAGTCTAATTACTGTGTGTGTAGATTTATTTAGGATTTCATATCATTTTTGTACTGATCATATCTGAATAATAAGTCTCACCTTTCTCTCACTCTGTCCAACTGCAGTGCAAATGTAATGCACTACTTAGAGCATTGGTTATAGATTAAGGTTTAACCACACTTTGCATTTTACTAGACTGTGGTTTCCATCTTTGATTTTCAGCTCTGCATTATTCAAGATTCATTCAAATGTCTTAATAAATTATTCAATTTCCCCTTAATGGATGAATTAAATTTATGTTCAGCCGGAGGCTTGGCTGCAAATGGGCATGAGGTTTTCATGTGGCATCAACATCCTTCTCCTTTAAAAACATGACGCCATTAAGTACAAAATGAATTTTCTGTTCAACTTTAATCTTCTGTCATTCTTCTGTTGTAGTCATGTAATCAGCGAAAATGAGCCGAACCTCTTAACAATTTAAAAGTTTACTTGGCTGTATATATCATAAGTTTGGAATGACATAATGTGGCTCAGAGACAGTCTCTTGTTTCGCTGCTCAGCCTCTTCCATCACTATTGTTTTAGTAGACATTAGCCCTTGAACTCTGCGGTATTTTCCTGCATGTTTTACAGCCATCACAGAGCCATCCAAGGTTCCTGCTCTGGATGTGTTTTAAGTGTTTCAGGAAGGATAGTCTCACTTACACAGCCATTATGTAATAATGCATAACAGTGCAAGGCTGGCAACTGAATATGCATTGTCTCTGTATAAATGAACATGCATCTTTTGCAGTTGGTGGACTCTCTTGTGTCATTAGGAGAGCTCTTGTCAAGTTACAGATTGTGTAAATGGAGCCATTTGTTGCCTCTGTCCCGACTAAAATTTCATTTGCGAGTTATTCTCTTGCTGCGTTCGCAGAAATTAGATCAGTGCTGTGCAGAAACATTTCAGTGCCTTCACAGGATGAAATTTCATCTGCAAACAATTAGCTTCTTCCTACTATTATCTTCTTCCAGTGCAATAAGTAAATCTTGTTTGGAAAGCCATCATTTAAGGAAATGGTTTCAAAAGTGTTACTTGGGACCAGTATGTTGGGTTTGTAGTCACTCAAATGAAAATGAAAATGAAAACTGAATAGCATTACTGGGTGAATGTTTTACCCAGCACTTGAAATGTTGTTTGAATGCTGCACTTTGTAGAAAATGTATGTCATTACATGGTATAACACAGCAGCTTAGATGAAGCAGATGCAACTTGCAAACTTGGCTCAGACTGTTGGTAGACTCTTATATTTTTACAGTAAAAAAAAAAAAAAAGCTGGCGTAGATTCCTGGAAACAAGCCTCTCATATGTCGTATTGTGGGCAAATCTTCACACAGGTGGAATCTCCAGAGAATAGGGAACATGCATGTGGCGATTTGAAGTGTGCATGAGATCATTTCAACGGCGACTTTGAAACAATGTAGCTAAAGAAACCTCGGCAGTCCTGACGGTAAACAATGGGTTGTGCTGAATCTTGAATTGCTGTGACCTTTGTAACGACTTGGATGTAACGTCAGCCACACAAAAACGTGACACAGAACGCGCCTGCGTGCCTGGTAGAGTCACACTGAACCTGGAAAAATGTGACATTGCATACTGATTCCACCAATGTTGATGACAAATGTTGGGTTTTTGTTTACATTATTAAAGCTGCATTATTTTAGGATTATGTGGCAATTATTAAGTGGCATTTGATTTAACTTAATTAAAATAATTAAAAATCAACAGTATGGCACTGATATCATTTCCAGTATAATCCAAGGTTGTGATTGGTGTCGGTAATGGACAAGAACAAGTTTTATAGCACCATCCCTAATTTAATTACATGGGCTGTGGGAAATTTGAGCTGATAGACAAAGCAAGTCATTAATGGAGAAAGTACCGAAAGAATCACAGATAATAAACAATTATTTGTTAATATAATGTGTTTACTAAGTTTGTATTGACTGATGTATTTGTTAATCATCCTTTGTCGTGACTTAAGCAAATACATACATGGTTTCTTTTTTTCATCTACAGAACTGATGAGATATTCATGTGCTCATGGTTGTTCTTTGATCATGTCTTTGCAGAGTTCCTGAAAATGACAGCGTCATACTAATTGGCTGACAACTTTCCTACCTCTTGATGAGAAGGTTTAGGGAGGAGTGCTGGGAACTGGACTGATGAGCACTTTGGATGCTTCTGCTGAGACTTCTATGGAATATGTTGCAATACCCTTCAGTCCAACATGAAAGGAGTTCCCTCCATTAAACAGGAATGTGAAGCTCAGTTTGAAGAGCAGGAACTGGTACGAGGACGAGAAAAGTGTCAAATGTTATTTGACTCTGTCTGTTCCTGAGATTTGGGATGAGTTTAATTGGGCCTTTTTTTAGGCACGTATATGCATTAGTTGACAAATAACTCGATTCACTGTTTTTGTCACTGGGTCGATGCAATGCAGGATTACTTTGTCAAGTGTTAAAATGGAGAGTGAGGTGAAGTCAATATTGTACATACTGTATGTATTGTGTTTCCTTTTGTTCCTGCAAATGTGCAACACCATTAAGATTAATTTATTTACATAATGATTGTATTACCTGTAAACCAGATATAAAATGTTAATCAATGACACCATGGTACAATGAATCTCTTCTGTGTTTGGACATTTGGAAGCAGTTTGGAAGCATCAATGTTTCATAACACATTAACAGCTGGGTAAAGATTGAGAAAGAGGGGGTTTTGAATGACTTCACTCTGACTAGAGCATGACTCGATTAATCTGCCAGAACACTAAGATGTTACAACAAGCTGGAGCTTGACTTCTCTCTTGGAGTGTGACTACTGTGCTTTTAACCTGATAAAAATCAAACATGTTTTTTTTTTTTCTTTTAAACTCTTGAATTTGATCTGACATGAGTTTATCTATTATGAGGCCTCTATCACGGCTGCCTCTTTGCAGTGTAATGACTTCAAAAAGGTCTCTTAGCTGATTTCAGTCTGATAAAACGTCAAATGCCACCACATACATTTGTGTATATGTGGCAATGCTGCCTTTATGTTGGCAACATCTCACGTCAACATGTGACTCAAGTTTTAGCAGATGCGGCAAAAATCAAGTCCCTTTCAAAAACAAGAGCAGCGGATTTGCTCTTCAGCTACTCTGTGTATTAGGTCAATGGACTTCAGTGCTCCTTTTGAAGGACATGAGTCATTAAAACAAATCAGTTTGTAATTCATGTTTGCTGTCTAAGTAAGCAATGCATTGAAGTACACAAAATGTTTAATCTAACATGAAGGAGATTTATCTGTGCACTATGTCACTTGGGTGTGTTTGGTCAACTTTAAACTCTTGTTTTGATTTGTCAAGACAATTTATAAACTGACCTAATACTGTATACTCATTCAAAGCTGTTTTTTTCCCAAGTGAGCAAAGTAGGAACGTGGTTATGCAGCACATGTCATGTCAGAGTCTCAGGGAAAATGGTGAAGCTGTTCATTTGTATTTCATGGGATGTTTGAATGCATGCAAACTGTTGAGACTGTGGGAGGTGTGTGGGCATAAAGATACAGATATGGCTTATATTAAAGTTTAAGTGTGTTTACACTATCAACATTATGCAAAATGGCCTCTGTATCTTGCATTTGACTAGAACATGCATGGGTGGGAATGCTGAGGACTGTGTGTGTCTGATGACAACATGGAGAAAACAAATGTATTCTTCAGCAGGACAACAGCCCCAAACGTACACGGCCTATACAGAACCATGCTGCAAGTGATGTATGGTTCACACAGAGCCCTAATCTCACATCATCCAGTGTGTCAGGGATTACATGAAGAGAGACCTGTGGTTAGTTCTCCAAGATGTTTGGAACAAGCTACCTTCAGAGTTCTTATGTACAAAACAACAAAATATGTGCAAGTGTACCAAGAAGAATTGATGCTGTTTTGAAGGTAACATCAAGTATTGATTTGATTTAGTCGGCTCACACTGCATTTTGTAAAAAAAACGTACTGTACAGCGGTTCTGTACATTTTCTGTATGGAAAGAAATGCGAAAAAACATGAAATTGTTTTTCATTTATTAACAAGTTTAAATGACGAGACGGACACAGGTGTAAACTTAACAGTGGCCCATCATTTCCTCAACTTAGGAAGTGTTGTTTTCAAATAAGAATAAGTTAAGAATTGTTACAGAATCTCAATATTGCTGCACCTACTACAAACAAAACAAATATTAAGTATAATAATGAAATTAAGTTCAGTTATAGTGCAGCATGTAGAAAATACTGTCAAACATTTCAACTCGACACTCAGTCTAACAGTCCCAGTTTGAGCATAGATTTATTCTATTTTATATCATAATAATAATAATAACAAAATAAAATTATCTTAATTTGTTAAATACGAAATGGATTTGTACAGATTTTGCCCTGTATCAACCAGATTTTTTTTACGGGCGCCCACTCATCTTGGGGCCCCCATGTGCCTGATCAGCCTACTCTGTACTACTGTTGCAGCGCCCCTGCCTGACAGACGGTTGAACTACACCTTCCATTCCGTTGACTCTATAAAACCACAAAGTTGTTGATTTGAATCGGAATGTGAATCAAGAAAAAATAACATGAATCTGTCATTCATTAGATTTATTTATTTTCAATTATCTTTATTATTGTTGTTATTATTATTATTATCGACCTCTTGTGGTCAACCGGAGGAATTCACATGAGAGCGGACGGACGGGCGGAGGCGCACACGCCCTGTGCGTCACTATGCTGAGGAGTCAAAGTGAAGACGCTCCATTCTGCTGCTGCCTTCACTTCATCGTTCTCTGCATCGCTGGCGTCGCCTCCCTCAGTCCACAGCCACGGAAACTCAGCGGAAACATGTTCATTACCTCTGCGCGGACTATTTCACAACTTTCAGTGTGCTGACCTGACGCACCGAGGACGGACGTCCTTCACCGCAGGTAAACTCACCTGGATCACTGTTGTTCTCTGCTGATCGCTGTAACTTACTTTGACATTCTTTGTTCTTTACTTGGTTCCGTGCGGACATTTCTCGACACCTGAGCGTGTGCGTGTGTTTGTGTGTTGTACTCTGTTGTGTGTGTGCTCTCATTCGCGCCTGTCGAGAAGTGGCTCATGTCGAGGTGAAGTAAGTTGCATAATAAAAAGTTAAGGGACAAATCTGAACTTCAGACTGAGTTACTTGGAGAGCTCCAGCACATCTGTGTTGTTTACCTTTCACATTTAAATCTAACACAGTTCTGCTTTCATTTGACTGACTGTGTCGTTTTCATTTTAGTATGTTAATATTGATTGTGATTTATTATCATTACCTGGGTTGTGGCATGTGCACTTGCCTATGGAGTCGAGCCAACTGAGTAACAAAAGAAGCACTATGTGACAATCTAGTGTAGTTAAGTGTTTCAGCTCACACTTCTCTTCATCCCAATCATTTTCTGTCATAATTTAACTGACAGCGTTCACCGTAACTGCTTCTGAAATACCTTCAAGGCAACTGAAGTGTTGTTGACAGTTTACTACACTTCATATAATTGTTTCAGATTTTTTTATTTAACATTTTAGATAACTTAAATGTACTGAAACACCCTAAACATTTGCTTCGCTTGTGTTTTCTCCCTCTCTTTTCACAGACTTGCCTCTAAAATGGCCGAGCAGAACCACAGCTGTCATTACAATGAGTCCATGGGCTTCTTCTACAACAACAGTGGCGCTGATGACAAATGGGACAAGACGCAGCTCATTCTGGTGCAGGTGGTGGGCTCGCTCTTCTGTTGTTTCATCCTCGTCTCCAACGCCATGGTCGTGGCTGCTGTCATCACCAACAAGAGGTTTCACTACCCTTTCTACTACCTTCTGTCCAACCTGGCTGCCTCCGACTTTCTGGCAGGCATAGCATACGTGTACCTCATGTTTAACACGGGGGAGATGTCGCGGAGGCTGACGGTGAAGGAATACTTTATCCGCCAGGGTTTGCTGGACATCAGTCTCTCAGCCTCGCTGTCTAACTTGCTGGTTATAGCTCTGGAGCGCTACATCTCCGTCATGAACTGGAAGGTCCACAGTAACCTGACAAAGAGGAGGGTGACCCTGCTCATTGTGCTCGTGTGGGCCATCTCCATCTTCATGGGGGCCGTGCCCAGTCTGGGCTGGAACTGCATCTGCAATGTGAGTGACTGCTCTCAGCTGGCCCCCATCTTCAGCAGGAGCTACCTGATCTTCTGGTCCATGTCTAACCTGGTGGTGTTTCTCGTCATGGTGGCCATCTACATGCGGATCTACACCTACGTGAAGAAGAAGACCATGATGCTCACGCCGCACACCAGCGGCTCCATCAACCGCAAGAGGACACCCATTAAACTCATCAAGACGGTTATGGTCGTACTCGGTAGGTGACGCTCATGAATCTTGGTCCCAAAGATGAGTTTACTCAGAGAGTGATTATTATTTTCTTGATATGAAAGAAAACCTGTTGTGCGTGTCACTAATTTTAAGAATAGAATAGAAAAAAGTAGAATAAAAAGCCTTTATTGTCTTTGTACAAGACTATAATACTATTAGACACATTATGTGTCAGAGTAAGGTTTTATTTTGTCTTTTTAGTATCAGTCTTGTGCTCATTCTGAGTTTGAATTCTACCAAAACAAACTTGTTTATAAAGAAAGCAACCACCGCATCTAATCCATTTTTCTCTTATTGTTTCTGAAGTCATTTATCTTTCACTGAAGAGAATTATTTATAACTTGTAACATAGTAAAGTGATTAGTGTCACAACTGGTCCAACGAACAGTCAAAAAGCCAAAGGCTTTACAGGATGTGCAAACAGCTGGGAGCATGGTTTAGTCTTTTTGTGCTATAAATTCTTCAAAACTGTTAATCACTGTCACTCATCCATTATCAGCTAATCATAAATGCTTGCATGGCCCCCATTTGTTTCATTTTCGACGGCCCTGAATTTGAACAAAGTTCACAAATGGCTGAAGCTTCCTTTCCGTCTGCTGCATTTCCATCCGATGAGGCAGCCAGATATCCTTCTGTCCGCTGCTCTTTGTTTACGTGCTGCAACAGGATACCTGCAACAGAGGCACAGTCCCTAACTCACTGCCCTCCCAGCCATGTCCTTGAAGAAAGGAACAATGGGACTGAGCTGGAGCACTTTATTCCCATGGAGTGCCGTAACACGCCATTAGATCCTCACTGTCACGCAAGGATAAGACAAACACATAGTCGGTTACCAACAAATCTGCTGACACAGATGCAGCTCGTAAAGCACTACAGGTTAGATGAGTCAGTCGTGCAGCTGCTGGATACGTTGTTTTTATACTCTTTTCATATATACACACAAGTTAGCTGTAGAGATTCAGCACAGTCGCCTGTAGGATCATCCTCTCCCATTGTCCCATTGTGGGCACTCTGCTTTCCAGATGGTTTGATAATGTACTGTACGCAGTGTAGCAGCCTGTACCACTGCGCTCACTTTATTCTCGACTGCTATGTAATTATCCCTTCCTGCAAGGACACTGCTGCTCAGCCTGTGTGGTGTACCAGCCGCACCACACCACACTGGCCTTCAATGAACGTTCCCTCCTACTCCCTACCCTCCCAAAGAAAGTCGAACCTATACTTGAGGACCCTGTCAATTGCTCTCAGATGCTGTTATTTGTAGCTTGTGAAAGTGTTGGTACACAAGTGACATCTTTTAAGTTTCCCTCCACTCATAAAAAGCTTTCTGCGTATTGTTAACTCTCTTTGATTTTGTCTTTCACCACGTGTAGTTTTCACATTCATGTGCCGGAGGATGAAAGTTTCATTTGTGTTTAGTGAGTGAGTGAGCTGTGTGGTTAACGAAATGTCCCTTAAAAACCTATTACCTTTAGTGAAAAGACACCATGTTGTATAGAATGAATGAATGAATGAATGAATGAATGAAAAATAATTCTACAGCAGGTGCACTAACCTTCTTGTAAAAGAAAGTATGTACACTAACAGGTGTAAGGTTAACAGTCATCAAAGCTGAGGAAAGAACGAAATTCACAAATCTATGAGACATGAAGTTAGATCCAGGTTCAAGGGCTATAATAATCAGGAAAAAAGACTTGGCTTTTGTTCCAGTGAAAAGCTGTCTGCTCAAGTGGAAATGGCAACTGGAAAAACCAGTCCGGTGTTGGATAGAGATGTTATCACACATCGTCGCTGCACTGAAGGAATAATGCAAGATTTCAACACATTCATGCGTGAAATTTTGTGCTGCAACTCAGTTACACGTCGATCAAAATTGCAAATTCTCAGAGCAGGACGTCATCTCTAACAGACGCAAATGTCACTGCATGTCACCTCCGGATGGGCCAAAAAAAATGGACATAGAGTTTGCAGAGCTCACACCAACAGACGTCGATGCTCCACCTATAGCTCTGAGCAATGATTTTGTGTTGTAGGTCATCAAACACAACCTCAGGTTCCACCAGTCAAACATATTACGTTTACTTTCTTTTCTTTATTTTTTGAACATCTTGAAACCTTCCACCAAAAATCATGACTTTTAAGCTAAAAGCTTTCATTTACTTTATGTTATTTCCCTTTGTTTTTCCCTCTAATTAATTGTTTTTTTTTGTTTGCTAGACTTACTTTCTTTGGTAAATGAATTGTTTTGTGCCCCATATTCGTCCCACAAGTCGGAGGTTCCCCACCGCTGATTTAAGTGCATCTACCACGGTCAAATGATTACCAGAAGGAACATGTGCTCCAAATGTGTTTGCAAAACGCGACTTTTTTTTACAGTCAGCGATGTAAAGGGGGGAAACTCCACTGTTAAAATTGCAAGTAAAAGTCAATTTAATGTGGTCCCACTCATTTTGGACATGTGGTCCATCAAAGACAAAGAACAAACACAGGCTACAGATAAAATAGAATTTGTTGTAAAAATGTAGCAATCTTTACACTTTGAGGCCTCAGCGTAGAGAAAAACATCAAAATGTAGATTGGCGTTTCTTCCAGACCTTCTCAGTCTATGTCTACATGCACACAGAGACAAAAAAAATGCACAAATTGAAAAGAACAGTACTTGTTTTTGTTCTGCAGATGTATTGAAAGCGGACATGTTGGTAGTGCGGGCAAGTTGCCGCTTGTCGCTGCTTCCCTTCCCCCTCAGTTCCAGAAAATCTTCTCGTAGTTTTGTGCCCAGGCATGTACAGTATGATTATATCGCTGGAGAATTACCTTCCTTAGTCGCCACTATCTTATTAAACAGCACCAGATTGGTTATTATAATGTTTTACCTTTAATGTATGAATCCACCAAACTCATTTAAACATTTTTTATTAGTTTACATAAGTGAATTGTCAAAATTGGCTGTCAAAAGGATAAAAATATTAATTAGTGAGTGAGCTACAAAAGCTGCCAGAGACTCCCTGGTTCCAGCTTCTCACATGTGATATATTTTCTCTGTTTAAGAACATAGTAAAAAGTTCAGTTGTGAAATTCATACTCTATCAGCGTACACCATAGCCATTCATAATGGCTATGTTTTTTAAAGTATTATTTATTGTATTGTATTTTATATCTGTAGATTAAATAATTAATCATTCAGCTCAAAATGAAGTGCTGAAGTGGGTTATATACCAATCAGCCACAACATTAAAATCAGTTTAACTGTAGCTCTACATGTATGGAGAATAACTGAACCCACAAAATGACACCAAAAGCACTTCGCACATGGTTCAGATTGAACTCTGTCAGAATAGGACACAGATTTTCATGAATGGGCCAAAACATTAAAGGCAGTTTCTGATATTAATTTTAATGTTGGAGCTGATCAGAGCATTTCAGACTCTATCTTGGCCAGGAAGAAATTCCAAGCAGAATATGTTTTGTGATCATAGACTATACATATCCTTTGTGAAGTCGTCAAGGAGGTAATGATAATATATTAAATATCCACCAGGGGTGACTCCGCTAGTCACAAAAAGAGCTCTGTTTGAATGGATGTCTATGGGAAAATGAGCCTGTTTATGGTTAATGTTCTACTTTAATAGCACTTGGATGTCAGTGTAGTAAATTATGTTCCCAGTTAGAAGAAAATAGATTAAATATGGCACATATTGAAAACAGCAGCCTGTTTGTCTCTTAACCTCCCTTTGGAAAACAGTATGCTTCAACGGCATCAAAAGAGGAGTTCCAATACTTGCTACTTGTGCATGATCAAGAAATATTAGTAGCCTTTTGTAAGTAGGTACTCAAACTCTTGAACAACTGTTCTCAAAAATCTGTGTGTTCTGGTTTATTTTTCACTGCAGGGGCCTTTGTGATCTGCTGGACCCCCGGCCTGGTTGTTCTACTGCTCGATGGCCTCAACTGCAAGAGCTGTAAGGTCATGAAATTGAAGCGCTGGCTGCTGCTCCTGGCCGTACTCAACTCCGTCATGAACCCCTGCATCTACTCCTACAAGGACGAGGAAATGTGGACAACCTTTAAGAACCTCATGCGCTGCATTGGAAATGGCACCCGGCGGCAGCGGTCAACGAAGGCCAACACCAGGCCGCTCAGCTCTGCTCATGATACGGGCAACAGTCAGCTACCGTCAGAGGAGATGAAGAGCGATGATCAGGGCATACTCAAGACCTGAAGAGGAATTTAGCAGAACTCGTGCCCAGCTTTGACTGGATGTACCTTATGAAGATACAGATTGGAGATGACTTGAAAGAGAGACGACACGCCTTGTCTTCATTGTTGACCTCAGATTCAGCGTACTGTCTTGATGAGACACTGTGAGCCAACAGCTCCAGATTAGATCTGAGGTTATGGTGAGATGGAGATAAGAGACTTTGTTGCACTACTAACAACGAGTAGAAAAAAAACTCCCAAGGAACGCTTTTTTATTGTTTATTTCATAATTTTGTCGTTTTTGAACACGTATAGTGAGCGAATGCTGATGCTGTTTCATCCTCTGTGTTTTAGTCTCCATCATCATCATCATCATCACATGGATGATGATGTGCTCATGGACTGAAGACAGAGCTCAGTGTGAGAGTACATGGCCATACATTTCCTCTTTTATCTCAGAAAGAGTCAAAATCATGCAAATTAGTTATTTTATGCATGTTTTGCTTTACAGAGGAACTGGTCTATCTGTGCGTTAGCTGGCATGCTCAGTGAAACCCGATTCCTTTGGCTATTTCTGTTCTTTTTTTAATCATTGCTACCTATTTTTGTTAGGCAGTTTTGCTTCGGGGGGAATGATAACGGCATCACTCCTCTCTTCACACATCGTCTATTTTATCTGCTCACAAACAGAACAAACACATAAACTGACACTTCTAGCAGTTTGTCATGCAGGCAAACACGTTTACCCTGTAGCATTGTTACACATCCACCTCGTCCCAGCTCACTGGCTGCTGTTGCTCAGAGGAAACAGCTGCTCACCTGAGAGTGTGTGTGTGTGCATGTGTGCGCGTGTGTGTGTGTGTGATTGTGAGTGTTATGAGGGGGGATTTACGACACACTGGATTCCTGCTGGAAGTTGAGCATACACTGTGTACATGCAGCAACCCTAAGAGGATATGACTGAATGCCACTCCTTCTGTGACATCATTAAAGCTATTTTTTGGGGAGAGTGTAGGAATGTCACATATGCGAGTGTTGTGTAGAAAAGGTTTACAGCTTTAGTGGTTTGTCTTCATTGAACTTTGCTTATTCTTGGTGAATGCTTGTGCCGTGCGACCTTTGTAACGTGACTGTCAGACGTGTACATTTGTAAAAAGTCAACTGGCCGTGATAAACAACAGCTTTTGCTTCATGACTTGGATTTACTTTTTGGTCAAATGTCATGATAATGTGTACAGTATGTCTGTTTTGTCATGACATGACAGAGAGAGAGAGAGAGAGAGAGAGCAGTAAGTTCCAGTACCAGTGACTTTTACTCATACAAACATCAGTTTTAATGTGATTCTCTCACTTTCCCACATGTATTGAATAACTGTTGTTCTGATATGTTTTAAAAACACAGTATAGTAATTTTCCCCCCAGAGGTTGCTGTAGGACCATTGTTGTCCCTTGGGTGACCAGACCACCACAGTGGTGTAGTCTGATAAAGCTCCACAGCTGTTAATGATGGTATTTGTCAGTAAATTGTGTGAAGAGATTCACAGTCACCAGAGAATAAACCCACAGAAGAAAGTATCTCCTAATGTTTCATTTACCTGAGTTGATTCATTCGGGGGAAAAAGCTTGGATCTTCTCTCCAGTGCTGCCACGTGTTTGCCATACATTCTTTAAGTAAAATGTCGCAACAACTTTTAAAATGATTGGCATTAATTCTGGCACAAAAGTATAATGACATATTTGCCCCTTTTAGTAACTTCACTTTTAGGTTTACGACTAAAAACCTGTGAAAAAATTCATTATAAGATGATGTTGAACTTGCAAAAACATTGTTAGCATGTCTCTAGCCTTTGAAAATGTCATACCCGCCTTAATGACCCAGTCAAATTTAAATAGAATAACTGTCACTTACAGATATTAACTGCTCTATAGGATAAAATAGGACAACAGCACATGCTATATTTAACTGTATTTAACTATATTTAACTTAGTAAAGTCTCAGTGAGATTAAAATAGATTTTACAAGAGGGGATCTGACCGAGTTGACAGTGTTACACATTTTATACAAACAAAAGACAGCAATGACACACTGTAAAAGAAATACAATACACAATATCCTGTCAATATATTAAATGAAAGCACAATATCACAAAGTGACTCAGAGAACATTTACCATAACCGATGATTATTAATATAAATTCCCTCAAAGTTCACTTCTAACACTGGGGAGCGACATTTGCATGTATTTGTCGTCAGCCTCAGAAACCGTTGCAGTTTGGATATAAGTGCACTAACTTAAAATAACGCTCATTGTCCAAATCATTGTCTGAAACTCCTGTTACATGATTTGCACTACAGTCCGTCGATGAAGTACCACTGCCTGAGACTTGTGACGCCCTAGAGCTGCCACTTCTGGAGGATTTATTCTGTCCAGGCCAATTAATGAATGACCTTTAGTTTCCATTCACTCACTCACTCACTCTCTTGTTGCCCAAAGACCCAGTAAAATAAATAACTCTTGAGTTTGTGTGTGTGTGTGTGTGAGTGTGTGAGGGGGGGGGAGGGTTCCAATTAGAGTGAAAAATACTTACATCAGTAAGTACACACACACACACTCTCTTGAACACTGCTTTGTCTAAAACACAGTAAACGGACACCATTTGAATTACCCTGTAAAATACATGTATAGTTTATAAACCATATAATATTTGCATCTAGATGTAAATGAGTGTGAGTGAGTGTAACAGTCTACGTACTGAAAACATACCTTAGTTCCTCTGCCCTTCCCATGAAGCCTTTGAATCCTGTTGAAGTCACAACCTTGTATTTACTCACATTGACGGGACGATATAAGAATTAGCCGTCTTTGTCATTCACTATATTATTGCGGTTTCAGTAAAATTCTTTAGATTCTTAAACTAAAACCCATGACAAAATAAGTCACAAGGAGTGTATGGTGGTGAGTCTGACAAGATTTTTTTTAGATTTTATGACATATTTATTTTTCTTCCATTCACAATAATAGAAATTCACCATGATTAACTTGAAGTGCTTTGTATCCCGATAATATCCTATAGTTTTCCATCGCTACATAGGACTGCATGACTTTTCATTTTCCCCGCCAAACTTCCACCGTGTCCTCCTCAATCTAACATCTACGTTAAAATGCTTTCTACCAAGCTCACATTATACACATGACGCAGCAACAGAAGAAAAGGTTCAACACTGTACATTTATCAAAAATAAAATGACTCAGGATGTTAAGACGTTTGGTTTATGTTTTGTGTTGGTGTTTGACTTCGATTACACTCGTGTGGTTTCAGTTAAGACCTTTGCTGTGTTGCACCGAGAACTGTATTGGAGTTTCTCTGTAGATCTGTCGTGACTGTCGCTGGCCCGCTCTGCTGTTTTCAATTCCCAAAAATATAAACTGTTAAGTGTTTGGTGTGGCTGCCCCCCTCTTTCTACAGCTGTGTTCTAATTATGCAGTTCTTGGAAATTCTAGCCAATTAAATTTCACAGATGTTCAGAAAATGCTGTCTCATGGTTTCTTCATAATCCTGGGGGAAACAGATTTTGGCTGCGATATTATAGTATTATAGTTCAGGAAAACTAAAGAAATAACGTTAATTAATTTAAAAAACCCAAACATAACTATCTGAAACCAAATTGTGTGTTTACAAAATTAGCTAAAACTAAATAAATGTGCTTAGTTTTTGTCCTAATCCTTTTAGATTCATATTTATTTTTCTCTTCCGGCAATTTTGAAAGCTTGTGTTTGAGATACAATACTTATCAGAACTAATAAAAAACTAGCAAACCCGCTCTAATTTCTTTTTCTTTTTTTTTAAGTCAAAACTAAAACGAATAAAAAAACTATTATAACCTTGGTAGTGTTGGGGTATTAATGTGAGCTCTTGTGTCATTTATGTATTAATGTAAAATCTTTTTTATTTGTATGTCACCACTAAGTGGAACTTGACTCAGACTCAACCTTGATGACATTAATACTCAACTCATACTCGACTCGAGGTTTAGTGACTAAAACACTATAGAGAACAGTCACCAACATTGCACAGATAACAACATTTCATTATTCGTAGGCTCTTGATACCTAAAAATCAAAACATATAGACACTCACCTGCTACTTTATTAGGTACACCTGTTCAACTGTTGTGAATACAAATATCCAATCATCACATGGCAGCAACCCGCGATGGGTTGCTGCCATGTAGGCATGTAGTCAAGATGGGGTTCTGGAGTTCAATGAAGCATCAGAATGAAAAAGATGATTTAAGTGACTTTGAATGTGGCATGGAGGCTGATCTGAATATTTAAAGGGAGCAACTTGGGCAGCCCAAGGCCAAGGAAAGGAATTGGGTTTGTAACTGGAAGGTCACTGGTTCAATCTCGGGAAGGGCCAAGGGCTGTGTGTGTTCACTACTGGTGTGTAATAAGTATATAGTGGAGGAAAAAAAATACTATTACTAATTGGTGTGTTTGTGCAAAAAATCCTGCTGATCCATTGGAGGTGACCACTCCTAACATTTTCTCAGGTGTGTTATATGTACCTATGTAGCTAACAAAGTGACTGTTGAGGAGCAGCTGGAACCAGAGCTCTGGTGGTGAGTTCAGGTGCAGCAGAAACCTGTAGGACAGCAAAGGTCAGTTGAAGCACGTTGTGAACAAGAACATGGTCAAACAGTGATTGGAGAGCCTCTTCTGCTGATTGGACAATTAGAGACAAGGAGACACACATTTGAGGAAGGGTACTATAACACACACACACACATGCACACATGCACACACACACACACACACACACACACAGACAGAGGAGGGGGGGTCGGGGATATGGTCATTCACCCGTCAGTCAGTTTGCAGCAGGTCTGGCCATGGCAGCAAACCTCCTCATGGCTTTTTGGATCACTGCATCCTTTTCCCTGTATTTCTCGTTGGTAAGTCATTCTTTATTACACACAAGGTGGATTGCAAACAGTTTAAAATGGGCTTTTAAAATTCACGTTTTTATCTATTGCTTATGAATTCCGTTGCTTTGTTGTCTTGTCAGAAACACTTGCTGCTGTGGGCATGTGATCTTGTGGTTTTTTGGTGCATTGCCTCTTTATCTTGCAGGGCTGATTTTCTACATTATGAAATGTTTGGCTGTTTTTCTTTGCTGTAAAACATAACACAGTGATTTTTTTTATTTGCCCACCGTCGTGGATGGGATGTTGGATTCTTTTTGATTTTACTTTTTATCTCAGTGGCTCAAAAACTCTGCAGATTTGAGCATTTCATTTATGTATCACCTTTTATCATGGACTGTGGCACTGTATTAAAACATTTTATTCACATTAGGCTATATTATGTTCCGTGTGCATACATGCAAAGGGAATCCTTTATATAAAAAGCTTCCTCTCTGTAAAGCAGGGAGTAAATGGCTGGCATGATCTGGACAACACAGAGTTCGATTGTTGGCCGCTCAACAGTCCAAATGATTACAACATGATTAGTTGTGGTGGTAAGTGCTTTTATTTTTGCATTTGCTTGCCTGTTGTTGTGTGTCATTGCAGGTGAAAGCAACTGTTCTGATGATGTACATACACAGTACAAATAATACAAACAACAACAAACAGAACACTTATCTGGTTCTCCCTGTGCCTATAATGTATAAGGCAATTTCATTTTATCTGTATTTTACACTCATATAGACATATTATCATTGTCATTATTTAGACATATTGACATCATCAATCTTACAAGATGTTGTGATTCTTGTCATTTACACAACGTGCGACAGTTTACTGTCAGCAGTGAAAATACAATCAACAAAAATGTAAAGATTTCCTATACTTTTGTATTTTGTATTTTAAACACTGGTATTAATTTTTAAACTCTATCTACGGTGTTCAATTAGTCCTAACTTTTAGTCTTAACAGCAATAATGCTCCCAACTACTAGAAAATAAACCTGTTATGTGCATACAGTAAATTATTATTATTTAGGATTTATTTATAGTAAAGCATTATATTTAGCATTTATATATTTGTTATGTGTGGTGTAAAAAACATTTAGAAGGGTGCTGTATCAATCAAAAATCTTAATAAACAAATCTTAGTGCTTCCCATTCAAAGGATATTCGTTTGTAAGCGCCTGTTGTGCCTGAAATGTCATCAGCATAATAAATGTCCTATGAATAGGAGCTCTACATTGTGTCACACTTTACTGTAACGTCACATGTTTTCCTGTTCCAGGCTGAAAAGGAAGGAGTCTACATTGGTACAGAAATAATTATGGTGACTTAGGAGGCGCGGCTCCATAATTTATAACAACCTGTGCAAATATGACGTGTTGCGTGCATATGTGCTGTCTGGATGTGCTCAGGTGAGGTAAATGTGTGTGTGTGTGCTTACAGGTCTGGAAATGGCGTGGGTGCATCGACCCCCGGAGAAAGTTACCAACGGGGAGGAGTTCAATGTCACATATACAGTGACGGCGTCAGATTCCTTCTACGAGTATGCAGTCAGGAACAAGATCTTCCAGTTTAGGTGAGTGTGTTACATAAACACACCTGCAACCCTGCCATGCCCCTACACACACTCAGGTTTATACAGCGATCCGTCTAATGACACTGTATCAGTCTTCTATAAAATACCTAAAAGGGATACTTGAGTAAATGTACAAGTATCTCTAGAAAATGCCTTCTGGTAGAAGCTGAAGTCACTTTTTAATAATATTACTTAAGTAAAAGTCTTAAAGTATATGACACTTACTGTACAGTATTAAAAGTAACTTTCTGATATGTACAAGTGAGGCGTAAGGATTGAGCCATGGTAGCTGAGTGGTAGGGTGAGTTGTCTTCCAACTGGAAGTTTGTGGATTCAATTCCTGACTCTGCTAGTCTATACTGTATGTGTCCTTGAGCAAGACACTTAACCCCATGTTGAAGTGTGTGAATGGGTATGAAAGATGTGTGAATGGGCGAATGGCAAAACTGAAAAGCTTTTTATAAATACAGACCATTATCAACTCCTCTTCTGATTTTATTTGGTAGTAACGAGTAACAAAGATAGTTAGAGGAAATGTAGTGGAGTAAATGTACAAGTTGCTAGAAATATAAATAACAAAGTGAAACACAGATATGTATTTGTACACAATGAAGTATTTGTACTTTGTTACATTACAACACTGCACTGTATTGACTTCCATGCATTTAGACGGCCTTATCCCTGACCTTAACCATAACCAGTCAATGTCAATGTCAGTGTTAATGCCTGGCCTAAGCCTTAACTTTAACTTCAACACAAGTTTAATCTAAGCCTTAAACTTAACCAGTTCCTCAGAAATGAGGGTATATGTTGTTAGGACCTGGTTTTGGTCTCCGTGGCGACTCGTGGTCAGTGTTTATACCAGTAAAGGTCATGAAGAGGCCACAAATACAAAGGTACACACAGACTCGCAACTGTTGAGCTCAAACAAAAACAAGCGGATCTCCTTGTTTTTGTTTAATCCTCTATTGTAAATATCATCGTGTCACTTCATCATCTTGTGTCAATTGATTTGCTTGTCGTTCTGCCCGTCTTCACTTCTAGCGCCGCCTCCGAGGCAAAGAGGTTCTGTCATGAGCACGAGTGCCCGTCAAACTGGAACAACGCTAACGAAATGAACTGCTGTGTGTATCACGCCAACATCCACTCCTGTCCCCTCGGCCTCATGGTTGGTATCTCCCGTCGGTGCGTCACACTGTGCGTGGCTCCATCCTCCTGACCACTCTGACAGTATCTTTTCCTCCCAGTATAATAAATCATAAGTGCAAGCAAATATTACATTTCTACAGCTGTTGTTGTGTCATCTATTCATGTTAATTTGTGAGGAGTGCATTGCTTTGCATCTGTCAAGCATTCATGAATGACTTCACAATAACGTTAGGATCATAGCTAAATAAAAAATGTTCATCAGTTCTTTTCTAAATCTGTGATTATGGTTCAGAAAGGAATATAGTGCTGTATCTTGTCTTTAGAGCTGCAGATTTTTTGTCGTCATTATTATTCTGTGTCTGTTATGTCCATCTGAAAACAGGTTCTGTCAAATGATACAATAAAAATCGACTGAGAGAGAGTTTCTGTGTGTTTATCCTGTCCAACTGCTGAGTGACTGAGTTTCTTTTCAGCACCACAATTCACTTTTCAAACTTTTTTTCCTCGGCACTTTGTAGAGAACATTGTTTTCTCTCTCCTCGCAGAAACAAGGCGGAATTTGTGGCCCGTGGATTCCTGACGATGGTAAAATAGTGACTCACACTGTTTCCAAAGCAGGCAAGATGGCACAGAAATTCTGGACTTCAAAGGTGAGCAGAACCAAACAAAAGAGTTTAAAAGAACCCTTAATTTCTAACACGTGCTGAGCTTCGATGATCATTTATCACAGAATCACTGTGCTGGTGATCATATGTATTTCATTTGTATAAACACATTACATTCGGTATAAACCCTTTGTGGCTGAAAATAAAAAGAGATATGGTTTTGATCAGAGTGAAACATCCTCTGTGTCGTCTGTTATACTGCTGAGTCACAACAGCAAATGAGGAAAATACATTTCTCTTCCTTATGAAATGATTGTAATTTAAAACTACAGACAAGGGAGTGAAAAAAAGGATAAAAATATCTGATCTACTTCTTTTCATCCTCTGATAAAACAATACATTTGTTGTTCCATCAGAGGACGACAAGGAATAATTTGTCACCTGTTTTCTCATCCAGGTGGTGCTGATCCATGTGGGAGTCACCTCGATCATTGCTCATATCAAAATAGGACGGATGCACGCAGCACTGGAGTCCAAAGTACTTGTCGTCAGTGCCCAAGGTCAATACACATGCACAAAATGAAAAGATTATCCAGGATTATAGTCTAAATACTTTGTTTTATCACTCAGACAAAGAGTCTTGTTTACTTCCAGACACAGGGACATTGACCTTGCACTAACATAGTCTGGATTTCAAAATATCAGCCACGCTCTCAGCTGAGCAGCAAACATACAAGTACTTTTGTTCTTTCTGGCATAAACTTTGATAAGTAACATAACCTTCAGTATTTATTCCTTCCACTAATATAGTAACTGCCCTTAAAACATTGTGAACCTCAGTGGTAATTGCTCTGTGTTAAAGAGACAGTGCAGGGTTTTTTTTGAAGAAGGGGTTATGGGCCTGAGACACACCGTCTCATCGGTCAGGGAAATGATTACTGACCATAGAGCTGTGTGAATACAGCTGGCACAGAGATTTTTTCAGTTGTACTTTTATGAGACTACAACAAATGTTCTCTCTGCTGTCTCCATACACATCAAACCAGTGCGTAAATTGTGTTCTGGTTCTTTTGTCTCTCTCCAAACTGGTTGAATGGTGTCAACTCTATAAAACCCCTGAACTATCCCTTTAATCACAGTTTTTAGTCTGGAGTAGAGACTACATTTATTCATATTATGTTCTTTACTTAATTACAAATATTAATAACTTTTTCCAGAGTGCTACCAAGTTTACACTGCATAAAAAAAAGAAAAGAAAGAATATTCACATAAATTACAATAGATTGTCATTTCCTTCCTTTGCTTTAAATAAAGTTAACGTGTTGAATGTATGACTATTTCAGTGTGCGGCGATGACGTGTGTGAGCTGGAGGAGAACTGTCTCACCTGTCCTGCAGACTGTGGCATCTGTCCAATGTCCATCACTATCAAAATAGCCATCGGACTTCCTGTCGCCCTCTTCAGCAGCGGCTTCATCCTCACCATGGTGGTGAGTCTGTGCAACACGGGCTCACAGAAAACACACAGAAAACACACAGAAACAAGTTTTATATACACTGATTATTTCATTTTTATTTGCTCCTGCACAGTGGCTTCAGTACCAGAAACAGAAGATGTTTTGGGATGAAAGCTGGATCATCAGCTACAAGAACATAATATTTGGTAAAAAAACAAAAAAAAAATCCAAATGGCTTTGTGGATATTTATAGTTAACTGTTGTGTCCTGTACTACTGTAATCATCTATAGTAAATTATTGTAAATCAAGAGCTATTTACTGTACGATTACATTTTACCACATATTAATGGGATTTGGCAGTAATGTCCCATTTAAATACCATATTTTACTATAACTTCACACTAATGCCATATATTTCTGACATGAAGCAGTCGTTTTCTGTTTAAATACTGAAAAAAAACCACACAGCACTCCTGTTATAGCCACACCTTTATAATAACAGTATTGTAGCGTAAATTATTACACTTTTTCTGTAAAATCCTGGAAATAATTTGCTGATAACTTAAACGAATGTTCACCCTCTTCAAGTAATATACTGTATGTTATCTATTGTATCTGTAGCTGATTTAATGTTCTATTTTTTTTACATATTAGGTAAGAGAAGTTAAGCATGTTTTTACGTGTAGGTCATATATTTTATGTCTCAGTATCTCGGAATTTCAACATTCACACATCCATGTCTGACATCAACATTTCTGCAGGTAGAGAATGCTGGATGGGCATGGGCAGCACCATCAGCCAACAGTGTGCCAAGAGTCAGTCCACCATCAGTCGAACCACAGACGTCACTGTGTGCACTGGACTCAGCAACTCCTTCAAACCGGGATTCATCCAGCCAGGCATATAGTACGGAACGCTATTATTTGCTTTAAGATAAAACACAACACAGGGTGGAATGAAATAGGAAAAGACTAGAGTCAAGAGGTTAAAACCCTGTTTTAACCTTAAAATAAACAAAATGATTTTTAGCTTGGGTTATGATGCAGTCTTTTCCTGAAAAATCACATTAGCATACAAATAAGTATTCAGACCCCTTGATGTTTAGTTCAGGTGTCTTTTCATATTTATATTTCTCTTGTGGACTGGACTCATTCAATTTACTGGCCTTTATGAAAAGTCAATAACTGGTAACACTTTACATTACAGTACATTAACAACATTGTAATGGTATGGTAATAATGTATATGGTAATAAATTGGAACAAGAAGGTATTATTATGGTAATGCCATATTTTTACTAATGCAATTCACAGATTTATTGTCAATTTTTATCTTCTCTTCAGTGAGAGGTTGAATGTAAATGAAGATGAACCCACTATTACAATGTTCTATCCTTTCTCAGGGAATGTGAGTCAACAACTGTCACAGCAAAACCATACAGTTTCTAAAGTAATATCCGGGAAACAACTTGTAATGAATATTAACATAACATAATACTTCTAATAATAACAACCATACTCATAACACAGCAATACCATATTGTTAGTGTAATGTCAAGTGTTACCCAATAAATAAACCATGAGATGGGAGGAGGAATGAAGGTGTCTATGAATGAGCAGTGGAGAAGCTTGTCTTCCAGCCAGTTCTATCTCTGGCTTGGCAGGTCTTTATGCCAGTGTTGCAAGATGTTTAATCCTACATTGACTGATATATTCAGTGACGGAATATATTACTGACTGAATATAGTATAATCCTGGTGCCAGGATACATGGAGCGGGAACATGTAGGCCAATACGACAATAAGAGAATAGGAATCAGGAAAAAAAAACTGAAGAAGAACAGAATATTCAGAATATATATAAAAACTGAACTAAGGGAAAGATGTTCTCAATATGCTGTGAACATGAGTGGATATTTAAGTTTGACTTTACCCTGACTGTCTTGCAGTGATGGGAGGACGGTGGCAGTGAAACACATCCAGAAGAAACATTTCACTCTGTCCAAAATTATCAGGAAGGAGGTGAAAGAAGTCAGGTGAGGAAACACCTTCATGGAGAGTCAAATGAGGAAGGAGGACGCGTTTGACACATTCGTCAAATCACGTCATAATTCCCAATGTTTGATACATGTGACTTTTCGCAACTGTCAATCCAGACAACTGGACCATCCCAATCTATGCAAGTTCATTGGTGGCTCCATCGAGGTGCCGTACGTGTGCATCATCACAGAGTATTGTCCCAAAGGAAGCCTGTCTGATGTCCTGCTCAATGATGACGTCCCCATCAACTGGGGCTTCAGGTCAGATGATGTCACATTCAAACAGATTTTCTGTGTTTTATGTACTGTATATACTCCCCTTTTCAGATGCAGTTGAAAACTATTTTTGTGTTTTTTTTCTTTACTTCTAAATGGGTGAAAAACATAATGAGGCTATAAAGTGCAACACAATTCAAAAGCTCACTTTTCCAACAACAGACTCCACAGTCCATAATGGCGGAGGTGGAACGAGTACTGAAACATTCTACTCAAGTAAAAAGCACTACTATTTTGATAAAAAATGTTTTACTTAAGTACAAGTCAAAACACTGGTCTAAAAATGTACTGAAGTTAAAGTAAAAAAGTAGCTCATAGTAAAAAGAGTTTCTTGTGTTGTGCAAAAAGCACAAGGGGACACAAATCTCACGTGTATTGTTTTTAATTAACAAACCTTCACAAATTATTGCTATGCTGACAAAATAAAATATTTAAACACATAATGTATCAGTCAACATGGGTCAAAGGTCACTCACCTGCCAAAGTTTTTCACGCAGTAACGGATGTGATTTAAAATGTACTACAGTACAAGTACACAAATTTCGACTCAATTACAGTGAGTATAACGTGAGTAAATGTAATTCATCACTTTCCACCTATATGTATATATATATATGTGTGTGTGTATGCGAGTATATATAGTAGTGATTATATTTGGCATAAATATTATATATAAATAGAAGAAGTTTCTTCTGCTTCTGCAGACTTTCCTTTGCCACTGACGTCGCCCGCGGGATGTCTTACCTCCACCAGCACAGGACGTTTCATGGGAGGCTTCACACCAGGAACTGCATCATTGACGACCGCTGGGTGTGCAAAATCTCAGGTAACAATAAATAAATAAATAATAAATAACAATGCTAATTAAACCTGATTCTGCATCGTAAACACCAGAGTTGTGGGGTACAGTATTTTACCTCCATTTATGCAGAAAGTGTATTTGGAAGAAACAGTTAACTGATTAACTCAGCTTGACAATTTGTGTCAATATGCAACTTAGAGGAATAAAATAAACGTCATTTACACAACTCCATTTCACACAAAAACCAAAAAACAGGAAAAGGCTGGAGCCCAAGTCCTGTACATACAGTACATGAGAAAAGCTACACAATACAATAGAAAGGAAAAACAAGACTCCAAATTATAGTTCTTTATTATTTTACATTTTAAAGCTTTTTTGAGATATAATCCATTTCATAAAACCATCAGCTGGTTTTAATTGAAAACATTGGTTCTCACTTCACATGTTTTATAGATACACAACCTTCTTAAATTTACTTTCCTTGACTTGAAAAACACCTGAATACAATTGGTAAATCTTTTATTCCTATCTCAAAAAACTCCACAGTTTTAAATACACAATGTCTAAAAAAATAAATCAAGTGCAGTAATAAGCAATTTATTTGTACATTCATAGTCAACCTTTTTGTTCATTTATTCTAAAATCTCTTTTAGAATAGGTATTGTGTCTATGTTTACACGTTTTCATACACAATTGAAATCACACTATTATGAAGGGAAGAGAACGGCCTTCATCAGTGAACCCTGTGTGTTCTTGTGTGTTTGGCTCCAGATTTCGGGCTCATAGCCTACAGGAAAGAGGACTTTGAGGCCTTCAACGGTGGCTTCAACTGTGTGGATATAAATCGTATTTACTGTGCTCCAGAGGTACTGCTGGGAAGCGGCTCCAGTATGACACCAGCAGCAGACATCTACAGGTGTGTTTGAAGCAGAGATCATTTTATACTGTTGGATAAAAGATGTAGAGATTAAACATGTGAGATATCCTTTCTCTCCTCAGCTACTCAATGATTCTGGTTGAGATTGCAACTCGCTCTGACCTCATTTCAGTGAGTATGACAGCCTTCTCCCCACAGATTACAAGGTTCTGTGTCTCTTTGATCTTTGCTTTGTGACCAGCAGTTCTCTTTCACAGGAGCAGGCTGAGGGAGTGAAGATGGACATCATGTGGCGCCCCCCTCTGCCTGAGGTCAAAGCAGGGAAGGCAGATACCGACTGTCCCAGTGAAGTCCACTACTGTGAGGTACGACTATGAAAAGCAAACATGGTCATACTTGTCAGAGGGCATTATAGTGCAAAACTCACTCAATGATAATAATCTATTGTCTGAGCAGCTCATTAAGAAGTGCTGGTCCCACAACGTCACCATGAGGCCCACGTTTGAGCAGGTGAAAAAGATGCTCGACAAGATGAACCCACATAAAGTCAGTCCAGTGGACATGATGATGAACCTGGTAATGAATGACCCTCTGAAACGTGGTCAAATAGAATATAAACATTCATGCAACAGGCTATGCCTATTAGAAACTGTGCAGCCATCTGGAGTTTGAGACACAAACACGGTTGTTTGACTGCAGATGGAGAAGTACAGCAAACATCTGGAGGCCATCGTGGCAGAGAGAACACAGGACCTTCTTCAAGAGAAACAGAAGACGGATCGATTGTTGTACAGTGAGTCACAGTCTCAGTGTGGAGTGGTGTCGCACGATGATTCAATCAAAGCATAATCTTGTTGTCCAGGTTTTATGAATTTGTTCATTTGTTGTTGATACATGACAAACTTTAAAAACATCTCACATATGCCAGTGTGTGTGATAATAAAAGAAACTCAGCTGTCTTGGCTGCCATCTAGTGGTGCAAATGTCTCTTCTCTCCTGAGTCATACTGTATTATACAGTCACTTAGTTATTAGTTGTCCATGTGTGCAGGTATGCTGCCCAAGCCCGTTGCTGATGACCTCCGTCAAGGTCGAACAACAGAAGCTCAGAGCTTCTCCAACGCCACTGTCTACTTCAGGTTAGCAAAGACCAAATAAATCTGTTAGATTCTGTGTTGGTAGTGGGTTTTATGCTCTAATTATACTTTGATGTTTTACATTCAGTGGATAACCTAGAGGAGACTAACACTGTTTTTGCTCCACCACGACAGTGATATTGTTGGATTTACTCAGCTGTCTGGTGCCAGCACCCCCCACCAGGTAGTGGACTTCCTTAACCAGCTCTACACCACCTTTGATGACATTATTGACAATTACGACGTCTACAAAGTGGAGACGATCGGCGATGCTTGTAAGTAAGGATGTTGACATTACATTTGCAGATAACTCATCAAATCTTATTAAGTTTTAAGAAGAAGAAAAAAGGAGAAATAACAACAACATGAAGACTGAGCAAATAAAACAGACATAACTTTTTTCCTCTGAGGAGAATGTTTATTATCAGTGAACCTCTCCCTCTTCCTGTATTGTCCCTTATCATGAAATAATGGCTAATTATCCAGACATGGTGGTCTCTGGGGTCCCTCAAGAAAATGGCATCAATCATGCTGGAGAGATAGCCAGCATGGCCCTGGATCTCGTCAGCGTCTGCCACAATTTCAAGATCCCCCACAAGCCCAACACACAGTTAAAGATCCGTGCTGGCATCCACTCAGGTACTGCAGAACATCTCTGTGCATCCATCAGCACCTCATCAGATTATCTGCCCACATCCTGCAATGTGTCAGACACACACACACACACACACACACACACACAGTCTGTATTCCATGACTTCAGAGGACATTGCATTGACTTACATTCATTTCCTGGAGACTTACTCTGACTTTGCATCTCTACAGTGTGATAACAACACTTAAATGCTACTGTATAATGGCCTTGTTAGGACAGAGGAACGTTTATAACATCACATCACTCACTACATGTGTTATCCTTTAGTGTTGTTTTAAAAGAACTGAAGAACTATCATCTTTGATCTCAAATTGCTATCCACACCACATGCTACTGTCAAAACATATAGGATGCCTGTTGATTCATTTATGTGTTAATTTTTTTATTAACTTACATCATGAAGATGCTGCTTTGTTTCCAGCAGATCTTACTCCAGCTTACACATGCAGTATGTTTAACTAACTCTGTTTATAATTCCTGCTGTGTATCCTGCCAGGACCTGTTGTGGCTGGTGTTGTTGGCACCAAAATGCCACGTTACTGCCTCTTTGGAGACACTGTCAACACAGCGTCACGGATGGAATCAACCAGTGAAGGTATATTAAGAGGAGGTTACCCTCAAAATGAACCAGAATCACAAGGAAAAAAAAACTCCAAACAAAAAGATTTTTCTTTCATTGTGAAAAGCTAGGTCATTTCAAATGCATCAGAAAGAGTGGATCATTGAAGCAATGTGGATGATTACGTATTAAAAGGTAGCATTCAGGTGTCTCAGAAGTTTCTTGATGTCACTTTTAGGTGATTGAGAAACTTTTTTCTTTTTGTTTTTTTGAGTTTTTTGTCACACTGAAACAAAATTAATTCTGGAAGTATTGTAGACAAGTGTCAAAATATGAGACCACAGTAAAAGAAAGGAAAATAAACTAGTCAAAGACTGATGTTAATTTAGGGTTGGGTTACATTTGAAACCAACATCTTTCTCAGTTATTAACTGTTTGATTATGGTATGTCTAATAATGAAGAATCTACACTTTTAAGAACGATTTTTTTTATATGATAGATAAAATTTGGCTAAAAGTCTGGAGAGTTTTATAAGTGAATCTAAGTCAGAGTCATTTTAGAGGAAATTTTGTGTCTTGCACAATTTCTAATTGACAAATGAGCAAATTGCAAACTTGGTATCAAAATTGTCAAAGAAGAAAGGTAGGTAGGTAGGTGGGAAGGTAACTATATGATATCACATGTTTTGTGCTTGTTTATCATTGCATCTGCAGCTCTGAAGATCCAGGTGAGTGGTGCCACAGCAGACCTGCTTCACACACTCAGAGGTTACGTACTGACCTGCAGAGGAACACTTAACGTGAAGGTAAGAAAACACTGTGGACAAAAGCACGTTTAACTCAAGGCTGTGCTACATTTCTGCTAATGTACGAGTCTGAACATGGGGCTTGGAAGTTTTGCAAAATTGTTGATAGCTCTCAGACCACTCACGTTTCTCTCTTTGTTTGGGAAATATTTTATCATTCGGCTCCACTAAGACCTCTTTTTGGGTGTTGCCAAACATTTTTTTGCAATAACACTCCAACCTTCTACTGTTTTCCTGACCATCCCACAGGGAAAGGGGGACATGACAACTTGGTGGCTCGAGGCAAAGAGAGACAATCACACAGACCCACTGCTCAGATCGTCTGAATCTGGAGGAGTCCCAGTACCAGTCAGTAACTGAACCTGGAGATAGACCCATGGAAGGACAGTGTGTAAAATGTAGTGACATTCAATGGAGAAGTTGCATGTTGCAGCTGAATATCCGTCATCCGTAGAGTAATGTAAAACAACTGTTCATACAATTCACAAATTAAGTATTTTATCTTCAATTTCTGCCAAATAAAAATAATTTCCCCAAGATTTTACACACTGGACCTTTAAATGTGATGAGAAAAATGTGTATGAAATGTAGATAAGTGTACGTAGATATTTAAATTGACCAGTTGATGGAATAGTGCTTGTGACTGTGTTCATTATCATAGTGGTGTTCATTATAGTTCTATCTCTATGAGCAGGAGTCACAATGAAAAGCAAACCATACTACTACTACTACTACTACTACTAATACTAATAATAATAATAATAATGATAATAATAAAGGAAATGCACAATATCTACAAAAACAAAAAATCCCAATAACATTTGTAACATGATTGCCGAGGACATGGTTATGTATACTTTGCACTTGTTGTGAAGAATGTATAAGAATATGCAGAACAAAAGTCAGAGCTGTCACATATTGTCATAATATTATGGTATGTAGCTTTAAATTTGTAGCTTTGCAATCTGAGGCACTTTTTTCTGTTTTCTGATCAAGTAAAAGTTGTGATATTCACTGCCTGAAATGTACGACAACTCTCACTTATAATGAGTCAAAACTGTTTTCACTGCATTTAAATAGACTTTTTTAAAGTGGATGTACAACTAATTTGGTATAATTGTTTTATTAATGCTTCACCAACTCAGAAAGTAATTTAACACAAAACATTTTCATTTTGTAAAGTTAGTAGTGTTTGTAAACTATTACTGTGGAGTGCCATGGTTGACTTGATGTATTGTTCAATGTATAATTTACATTAAAGTTTCTCCGTAATTAGGGTGGGGCTTGCGATTCTCTCTCTCTCTCCCTACAAGTTTTAAAGGGTGATTCCTCCAAATGTGAAATCAAAACATGACAAAAAAAAGTCATAGTTTAGTATGTCGCCCAAAATGTGACAAAAAAGTCATAGTTTAGTATGTCGTTCAAAATTTGAAAAAAAAGTCATACTCTAGTA